>NW_019943425.1:14858-20039 GCF_002910315.2 Salvelinus sp. IW2-2015 | reverse complement strand
ACTGAGGTCTATAACTGTGTTACAGAATGGACTGAGGTATATAACTGTGTTACAGAATGGACTGAGGTGTATAACTGTGTTACAGAATGGACTGAGGTGTATAACTGTMTTACAGAATGGACTGAGGTGTATAACTGACTACTAATACGGAACTGGTATACAATTGCCAGCACTCCAGGGTCTGCTTATCAAATAGATAGGAACGGAATGGACCGGAATGTTGTGGAATGGAATAGAATGTAGTGGGATGGAATGTTATGGAATAGAATGGAATGTTTTGTAATGGAATATTTTTTTWWTTTTTTTTATTTAACTAGGAAGCCAGTTAAGAACAAATTTGAATTTACAATAACGGCCTACCAAAAGGCAAAAGGCCTCCTGCGGGATAAAAATWAAATAAAATAAATAAAAATAGGACAAAACACACATCACAACAAGAGAGACAACACAATACTACATAAAGAGAGACCTAAGACAACAGCATAGCATGGCAGCAACACATGAAAATACAGCATGGTAGCAACATAACAACAACATGGTAGCAACACAACATGGCACAAAACGTGGTACAAACATTATTGGGCACAGACAACAGTAGAAAGTGCAAGAAGGTAGAGACAACAATACATCAGGCGAAGCAGCCACAACTGTCAGTAAGAGTGTCCATGACTGAGTCTTTGAATGAAGCGATGGAGATAAAACGGTCCTGTTTGAGTGTTTTTGCAGTTCGTTCCAGTCGCTCGCTGCAGTGAACTGAAAAGAGGAGCGACCCAGGGATGTGTGTGCTTTGGGGACCTTTAACAGAATGTGACTGGCAAAACGGGTGTTGTATGTGGAGGATGAGGGCTGCAGTAGATATCTCAGATAGGGGGAAGTGAGGCCAATGCAGTGGAATGAAATGGAATGTTATGGAATAGAATGGAATGTTATGTAGTGGAATGGAATGGAATGTTATGTAGTGGAATGGAATGTTGTGGAATAGAATGGAATAGAATGGAATGGAATGTTATGTAGTGGAATGGAATGGAATGTTATGGAATAGAATGGAATGTTATGTAGTGGAATGGAATGGAATGTTATGTAGTGGAATGGAATGTTGTGGAATAGAATGGAATGTTATGGAATAGAATGGAATGGAATGAGGAGAGTTATAAACCAGGTTCAAAGCAAGACAGAGGAAGATTATTTTATTATTAATTATTGATATTATAATTATATTGGAGAGGACAAGAAAACATAGGGAAAGTTTAAGCCATTTGAACAGACAAAGAAGTTCTGAGTTAGATTGGAAGTGAGTGAATGGCTGAAGAGAGTAGTCGCTGACATGGTGAGAGAGGATAGTCAGCTGGACATGGTGAGAGAGGATAGTCGTGACATGGTGAGAGAGATAGTCAGTGATCAGTCCAGTGAAATGGTGAGCAGAGATAGCCATGACATGTGAGAGAGATAGTCAGTGACAGGGTGAGACGAGATCGTCGTGATCACTGGTGAGAGAGATAGGTCAGTGACATGGTGAGACGAGAAGTAGTGACATGGCTGAGAGACCAGTCAGTGACATGGTGAGAGAGATAGTCAGTGACATGGTTGAGAGACAGTCAGTGACATGGTGAGAGAGATGGTCAAGTGACATGGTGCGAGAGATAGTCAGTGACATGGTGAGAGAGGTCGTCAGATGACATGGTGATACGAGGTAGTCAGTGACACCGGTGAGAGACAGATAGTCAGTGACACGTTGAGAAAAATAGTCAGTGACATGGTGAGAGAGATAGTCAGTGACATGGTGAGGAGATAGTCAGTGACATGGTGATAGAGGTATCAGTGACATGGTGAGAGAGATGGTCAGTGACATGGTGATAGCGATAGTCATGACATGGTGAGAGAGGTAGTCAGTGATCAAATGGTGAGAGAGATGGTCAGTGACATGGTGAGAAGAGATAAGTCAGTGACATGGGTGAGAGACAGTCAGTGACATGGTGAGAGCCGAGTGAATGGTCGAGTAGACGATGTGTGAGATGAGATAGTCAGTGACATGGTGGAGAGGTAGTCAGTGACAATGGTGATAGAGTAGTCAGTGACACGGTGGTAGAGAGATAGTCAGTGACAACGGTGAGAATAAATAGTCAGTGACATGGTGAGAGAGATAGTCAGTGACATGGTGAAGAGACGAATGGTCAGTGACATGGTGATAGAGGAGTCAGTGACATGGGAGAGAGATGGTCAGTGACATGGTGATAAGAGATAGTCAGTGACATGGTGAGAGAGGTAGTCAGTGACATGGTGAAGAGAGATAGTCAAGTGACATGGTGAGAGAGATAGTCAGTGAAGGGGTGAGAGAGATGGTCAGTGACATGTGGGATAATCAGTGACATGGTGAGAGAGAACGTCCAGTGAAGGGGTGAGAAGGAGATAGTCAGTGGAACATGGTGAGAGATAATAGTGACATGGTGAGAGAATATGAGTCAGTGAGCAAGGTGAGAGAGAGTCAGTGATAGTCAGTGAAATGGTGAGAGAGGTAGTCAGTGACAGTGGTGAGAGAGATGTCAGTTGAAGGGGTGAAGACAGAGTCAGTGACATGGTGAGAGAGATAGTCAGTGAAGGGTGAGAGAGATAGTCAGGGACATGGTGAGAGATAGTCAGTGACATGGTGAGAAAGAGTCAGTGACATGGTGAGAGAGATAGTCAAGTGACATGGTGAGAGACAGTCAGTGACATGGTGAGGAGATGGTCAGTGACATGGTGAGAGAGATGTAGTGCATGGTGAGAGAGTAGTCAGTGAATGGTAAGAGGTAGTCAGTGACACGGTGAGAGAGATAGTCAGTGACCACGGTGGAGAAAAATATGTCAGTGACATGGTGAGAGAGATAGTCAGTGACATGGTGAGAGAGATAGTCAGTGACATGGTGATAGAGGTAGTCAGTGACATGGTGAGAGAGATGGTCAGTGACAATGGTGATGAGAGAATAGTCAGTGACATGGTGAGAGAGGTAGTCAGTGACATGGTGAGAGAGATAGTCAGTGACATGGTGAGAGAGATAGTCGTGAAGGGGTGAGAGAGATGGTCCAGTGACAAGGTGAGAGATAATCAGTGACATGGTGAGAGAGAACGTCAGTGAAGGGGTGAGAGAGATAGTCAGTGACATGGTGAGAGAGATAGTCAGTGGCAATGGTGAGAGAGAGTCAGTGATAGTCAGTGAAATGGTGAGAGAGTAGTCAGTGACATGGTGAGAGAGAATAGTCAGTGAAGGGGTGAGAGAGATAGTCAGTGACATGGTGAGAGAGATGTTCAGTGAAGGGGTGAGAGAGATAGTCAGTGCATGAGGTGAGAGATAGTCAGTGACATGGTGAGACGAGAGTCAGTGAGACATGGTGAGAGTAGATAGTCAGTGAAGGGTGAGAGAAGATGTCAGTGACATGGGTGAGAGATAGTCAGTGACATGGTGAGAAAGAGTCAGTGGACTGGTGAGAGAAGAATAGTCAGTGAAGGGGTGAGAGAGATAGTCAGTGAAGGGGTGAGAGAGATAGTAGTGACAGAGTGGTGAAGAGATAGTCAGTGAAGGGGTGAGAGAGATAGTCAGTGAAGGGGTGAGAGAGAGTAGTCAGTGACATGGTGAGAGAGACAGTCATTGACATGGTTATAGAGGTAGTTCAGTGACATGGTGATAGAGGTAGTTCAGTGACCATGGTAAGAGAGGATAGTCAGTGACAATGGTGGATAAGGTAGTCAGTGACATGGTGAGAGAGATAGTCCAGTGACATGTTGTGAGAGAGATAGTAGTCGTGACATGGTGATAGAGGTAGTCAGTGACATGTTGAGAGAGAGTCAGTGATGGGTGAGAGAGATAGTCGTGATGTGATAGAGTAGTCAGTACATGGTGAGAGAGATAGTCAGTGACATGGTGAGCGAGAGTAGTCGTTAGTGACAATGGTGAAGAGGTAGTCAGTTGACATGGTGAAGAGGGTCGTCAGTGACATGGTGAGAGAGAGTCAGTGACATGGGTGAGAGAGATAGTCAGTGACATGGGGAAGAGATGTCAGTGCAATGGTGAGAGAGATAGGTCATGACAATGGTGAGAGGTAGCAGTGACATGGTGAGAGTAGATCGTCAGTGACATGGTGATAGAGGTAGTCAGTGACATGGTGATAGAGGTAAGTCAGTGACATGGTGAGGAGATAGTCAGTGACATGGTGAGAGAAGATCGTCAGTGGACATGGTTGAGACGAGAGCAGTGACATGGTGAGACGAGATAAGTCAGTGACATGGTGAGAGAGTGTCAGTGACATGGTGAGAGAGATAGTCAGTGACATGGTGAGAGAGATAGTCAGTGACATGTGATAGAGGTAGTCAGTGACAGGTGAGAGGATAGTCAGTGACATGGTGAAGAGATCGTCAGTGACATGTGAGAGAGAGTCAGTGACATGGTGAGAGAGAATAGTCAGTGACATGGTGAGAGAGAGTCAGTGATGGGGTGAGCAGAGATAGTCAGTGACATGGTGAATTAGAGGTAGTCAGTGACATGTTGAGAGAGAGTCAGTGATGGGGTGAGAGAGATAGTCAGTGAGACAGAGGGTGAGAAGGGGGAGACAGAGTGGGAGAAGGAGGGAGAAGAGTGGGAGAGATGGGAGACAGAGGGGGAGAGAAGGGAAGACACGAGTCGAGAGGAGAGAGAGACAGAGGGGGGAGAGGTGGGAGACAGAGGGGGACGAGAGGGAGACCAGAGGGGGAGAAGGGCAGACAGGCGGTGAGAGGAGCGGAGACAGAGGGGGAGAGATGGGAGACAGAGGGGGAGGGAGGGGCAGACAGAGGGGGAGAGAGGGGAGACAGACGGTGAGAGGAGAGGAGAAGAGAGGGGAGAGATGGGAGACAGAGGGGATGTGAGAGGTGGGAGGAAGGGAGACCGAGGTGGGAGAGACAGGGGAGACGCGAGGGGAGAGAAGGGAGACAGAGGGGGGAAGAGTAGGGGAGACAGAGGGGGAGAGAAAAGAGAGCCAGATCTAGTTAGTGTTGTCTGAGTGTGTGTGTGTGTGTGTGTGTGTGTGTGTGTGTGTGTGTGTGTGTGTGTGTGTGTGTGTGGTGGTGTGTGTGTGTGTGTGTGTGTGTGTGTGTGTGTGTGTGTGTGTGTGGTTGTGTGTGTGTGTGTGTTGTGTGTGTGTGTTTTCTTACTCCGGGTTTCCATTGCCTAT
>NW_019943425.1:6231-13300 GCF_002910315.2 Salvelinus sp. IW2-2015 | reverse complement strand
GCATTGTATAATGAACTTCTCTCCCTCTCTGGGCAGATCATTCTGAGGCTGGATAGTGACGTCTGGGGTGACTAGAGAAAAGACCCAACATACAGTAACAGTACATACACTGGAGAAGATACACACACACTCACACTGCTACACACACACTGCTACACACAGGTATGAGCAAATTAACATAATAGCCTAACTCAGCTTCTGCCTCTGCATTGCTTGCTCTCCGGGGTTTTAGGCTGCGTATCGACTGCAGATGTAAAAAGTTCATTCTATAATGAATGTGATTGATTGACCTGACAGCGTGGTAAACATACGAGTCCCCTGCAGGTGGCAGTATACACATGGCCAGCCGTAGCAGCAGTACTGAGAGGCAGAAGCATAACTGCATAAGGAGAGTCACATTTCTTAGAAGCTTGGATCTCCTTGGATCCTGGTCCCACATTTTCTCTCCTCGCCTCGCTTTCCTCTGTCCTTTTCAAAAGGAGGCGATGAGAGGATGGGATGAAAGGACGCAAGGTATCCAAGAAATTAGTGAAAGGGCCATAGCCTGGGCTACCGTACAGTATGGTGATGATATACATGAGGTTGCAGTGGCAGGGCTTGGCCAGTGGGGGCAGCACTTACACAGGACTCTGATGGGCTGTTCGGTCCACTTCTCACCCGGGGTCAAAGAAGGGTGGTCAACAGCACAGGCGATCAGGGTGTTGTCGTCGCTACGACCCACCGTCAGAGTCAGCTCACTGATCACTGTGTAGGTGGCCTCGTCTGGATTAGTCTCCACCACGTCAGGACGACCTGGACGTCAATAACAGACACCACATCCACACAAATTGTCACCATAGGTACTCCTTTTAACTGTCATTATACAAATTATGAATATAAGTACTACCACTGTATGATATAATACTACCCACTGTAATGATATAATACTACCAGATTCTTAATCATGATGATATAATACTACCACTGAATGATATAATACTAAGTTAAGTGTTATATCATAATAGTGGTAGTCATCTTATAGAATTGCATAATACACATGACTGAATAGTAATTTATCGTATCATTACAATGAGTATGGTAGTATTATAAAACTACCACTATATCATTGCACAGATATGGATAAGTCAATTCTACTAACTGAGTATCTGAAATCAAGTATTGAGCTAAGTCACTATAACTTCAGTATGAATATAATCACATAGCGTGCGTACTGTGAGTATGATATAATATCAAATAACTACCATCTGTAGTTAGGATATTCAATATACTATACACTGTATTGTATATTTAATATCTACAACTGGACTGAGTTATTGAATAATAGGAGCAGTATACCTACCACTGAGTATGGAATCATAATCCATTTACGCTACGTAGTAGTGAATGTATGTCAATTAGCTAGTGCACCTTGACGTGCTCTAGACGTACGTACCTAATACACCCGTGCCTGGAGGCTACACTAGATACACGAATACGATGGCAACCATCTAGCAACATGTAGATATCAGATACTACGCAGCTCATAGTGATATCTACATGAGCTACCGGTAGTCTGGATGGATATAACGCCTAGTCACGCAGACAGCTATACTAGAATATACAACCACTACCACTGTATATATTAATGACTCACCAGTTCCTTTTTTTTTTTTTCTGTGCTTTTGTTGACTTCATCCTTCTTTTGACCTCTTTCGGGTGAGAAGGTGGACCGAACAGCCCATACAGAGTCCTGTGTAAGTGCTTTGCCCCCATCTGCCAAGCCCTAGCCACTGCAACTCTCATGTATTCATTCACCATACTGTACGGTAGCCACAGGCTATGGCCTTTCACTAATTTCTTGGATACTTGCGTCTTTCATCCCTATCCTCTCTATCTGCCTCCTTTTGAAAAGGACAGAGGAAGCGAGGCGAGGAGAGAAAATGTGGGACCAGGATCCAGGAGATCAAGCTTCTAAGAAATATGTGACTCTCCTTATGTCAGTTATGCTTCTGCTTCTCAGTACTGCTGCTACGGCTGGCATGTGTAATACTGCCACCTGCAGGGGACTCGTATGTTTACCACGCTGTCAGGTCAATTCAATTCACATTCATTATAGATGAATCTATTTTCTCTCTTTCTGCAGTCGATACGCAGCCTAAAACCCGGAGAGCATATGGAATGCAGAGGCAGAAGCTGAGTTAGGCTATTATGTTAATTTGCTCATACCTGTGTGTAGTGCAGTGTTGTGTGTAGCAGTGTGAGTGTGGTGTGTTATTCTTCTCCAGTGTATGTTATGTTACTGTATGTTGGGTCTTTTTCTCTGTCACCCAGACGTCACTATCCAGTCCTCAGAATGATCCTGCCCAGAGAGGGAGAGAAGTTCATTTATACAATGCATAGGTCAATGGATAACCGAAGTAAGAAACACAACACACCACCACACACAACCACACACACACTTACATCAACTCACACACAACACACTAACACACACAACACACACACACACACACACACCTCACACACACACACACACCACATTCACTCGAGAGTACTAACAGAACACACTACACACACCACACACTCATGAATATGTACAACATCACTATGAAATCTGCTACCTACTGAGCTCATCGATGGATCTACATACTCACCACTGAATGACCTCATCTTACATACTACCAACTGAATGATATATATCTACCACTGTATATTAATACTACCACTATATGATATAACACTACCCCTCATGCTCTCCGCGTCATCTCCTCGCCTACTAGGTCACTCCCTCTCTCCCCCTCTGTATACTACCACTGTATGTATTAACTACCAGTCTTCTGTATGATATAATCCATCTACACTGCGTATCACATTAGGTGCGCCCCTCGCACAGACTGGCCTCCACTAGTAGTCCAGTTCGGCCCGTGGTTTCTTTTTGCCTTGTACCTTTGCTTCTTTTTTCTTTCTCCGCCCCGCATATCTCTCGCATGCGATGTCGGTTAGGTCCTCACGATTTCTTTATGCGCATCTTCCTGTTCCCTCTACCGCGCCATCCTCGTTTTTCCGGTCTCTCCTCCCCCTCTCAATCCCCTCTGTCCCATCTCTCCCCTTGTCCTCTCTCTCTCACCGTCTTGTCTCCCCTCTCTCCCCCTCTGTCTCCCCTCTCTCCCCCCTCTGTTCTCCCATCTCTCCCTCTGGTCCCCCTCCTCTCCCCTCCTCCAAACTCCCCGCCCCCTGTTTCTTTTAGTCCCCTCTTCCCCTCTGTCCTTTTTTTTTGTATTTCTTGTTTCTTGTCTTGCCCCCGCTGTCTCTAGTCACGGGCTCCGCTATGTGTGCTCCTCTGTCTCCCACCTCTCCCCTCTGTCTCCTCTCCTCTCACCCGTCTGTCCTTTTTTTTATTCTTTTTTTTTTTTTTTTTTTTTTCTTTTTTTTTTTTTTTTTTTTATTTTGTTTTTTTCTGTTGCTTTTTTGTTTTTCTTGTTTTTTTCGTTTTGTTATTTTGTTTTTTTTCTTTTCTTTTTTTTTTTTTCTTTTTACTTTTTTTTATTTTCTTTTTTTTTGTTTTTGTTTTCTTATTTTTCGTTTTTTCTTTTTTTTTTTTTTTTTTTGCTGTTTTTGGTCCCTTCGCCTTCTCCTCTCCCTCATCCTCCTATCAAGTAGACTGTCTTCCCTTTTCCCTCTGTCTCCCATCCTCTCCCACTCTGTTCCCTCCTCCCTCTCCCACTCTGTCTCCCCCTTCTCACCCTCTGTCTCACTGACTATCTCTCTCACCCCATCACTGACTCTCTCTCAACATGTCACTGCCTACCTCTATCACCATGTCACTGACTATCTCTCTCACCCCATCACTGACTCTCTCTCACCATGTCACTGACTATCTCTCTCACCATGTCACTGACTCTCTCTCACCATGTCACTGACGATCTCTCTCACCATGTCACTGACTATCTCTCTCACCATGTCACTGACTACCTCTATCACCATGTCACTGACTATCTCTCTCACCATGTCACTGACTATCTCTCTCACCATGTCACTGACTATCTCTCTCACCATGTCACTGACTATCTCTCTCACCATGTCACTGACTCTCTTCACCATGTCACTGACGATCTCTCTCACCATGTCACTGACTATCTCTCTCACCATGTCAATGACTACCTCTATCACCATGTCACTGACTACCTCTATCACCATGTCACTGACGATCTCTCTCACCAATGTCACTGACTATCTCTCTCACCATGTCACTGACTATCTCTCTCACCATGTCACTGACTATCTCTCTCACCATGTCACTGACTATCTCTCTCACCATGTCACTGACTCTCTCTCACCATGTCACTGACGACCTCTCTCACCATGTCACTGACTACCTCTATCACCATGGTCACTGACTATCTCTCTCACCATGTCACTGACTATCTCTCTCACCATGTTACTGACTACCTCTATACCATGTCACTGACTATCTCTCTACCCCATCACTGACTCTCTCTCAACATGTCACTGACTACCTCTATCACCATGTCACTGACTATCTCTCTCACAATGTCACTGACTATCTCTCTCACCATGTCACTGACTACCTCTTCACCATGTCACTGACTATCTCTCTTACCATGTCACTGACTACCTCTATCACCATGTCACTGACTACCTCTATAACCATGTCAATGACTGTCTCTCTCACCATGTCACTGACTATCTCTCTCACCCCTTCACTGACTATCTCTCTCACCCCTTCACTGACTATCTCTCTCTCACCATGTCACTGACTATCTCTCTCACCCCTTCACTGACTATCTCTCTCACCCCTTCACTGACTACTCTCTCACCATGTCACTGACTCTTTCTCACCATGTCACTGACTATCTCTCACCCATGTCACTGACTATCTCTCTCACCCTTCACTGACTATCTCTCTCACCATGTCCTGACTCTCTCTCACCATGTCACTGACTATCTCTCACCATGTCACTGACTATCTCTCTCACCCCTTCACTGACTATCTCTCTCACCATGTCACTGACTATCTCTCTCACCCCTTCACTGACTATCTCTCTCACCATGTCACTGACTACTCTCTCACCATTTCACTGACTATCACTGACTCTCTCTCACCATGCCACTGACTATCTCTCTCACCATGTCACTGACTATCTCTCTCACCCCTTCACTGACGTTCTCTCTCACCATGTCACTGATTATCTCTCACCATTGTCACTGACCATCTCTCTCACCCCTTCACTGACTATCTCTCTCACCATGTCACTGACTATCTCTCTCACCATGTCACTGACTACCTCTCTCACCATGTCACTGACTATCTCTATCACCATGTCACTGACATCTCTCTCACCATGTCCACTGACTACCTCTATCACCATGTCACTGACTATCTCTCTCACCATGTCACTGACTATCTCTCTCACATGTCACTGACTATTTTCCTCACCGTGTCACTGACTATCTCTCTACCGGGTCACTGACTACATCTATCACCATGTCACTGACTACTCTTCACCATTCACTGACTATCTCTCTCACCATGTCACTGACCCATCTCTCTCACCATGTCACTGACTGTCTCTCACCATGTCACTGACTTCTCTCTCACCATGTCCACTGACTCTTTCTCACCATGTCACTGACTATCTCTCACCATGTCACTGACTATCTCTCTCACCCCTTCACTGACTATCTCTCTCACCATGTCACTGACTCTGTCTCTCACCCCTTCACTGACTATCTCTCTCACCATGTCACTACTACCTCTCTCACCATTTCACTGACTATCACTGACTCTCTCTCACCATGTCACTGACTATATCTCTCACCATGTCACTGATTATCTCTCACCATGTCACTGACTATCTCTCTCACCCCTTCACTGACGTTCTCTCTCACCATGTCACTGATTATCTCTCACCATGGTCACTGACCATCTCTCTCACCCCTTCACTGACTATCTCTCTCACCATGTCACTGACTATCTCTCTCACCATGTCACTGACTACCTCTCTCACCATGTCACTGACTATCTCTATCACCATGTCACTGACCATCTCTCTCACCATGTCACTGACTACCTCTATCACCATGTCACTGACCATTCTCTCTCACCATGTCACTGACTATCTCTCTCACCATGTCACTGACTATTTTCTCACCGTGTCACTGACTATCTCTCTCACCGTGTCACTGACTACCTCTATCACCATTGTCACTGACTACCTCTCTCACCATGTCACTGACTATCTCTCTCACCATGTCACTGACCATCTCTCATCACGCATGTCCACTGACTGTCTCTCACCATGTCACTGACTATCTCTCTCACCATGTCACTGACCATCTCTCTCACCATGTCCACTGACTACCTCTCTCACCATGTCACTGACTATCTCTATCACCATGTCACTGACCAACTCTCTCACCATGTCACTGACTACCTCTATCACCATGTCACTGACTATCTCTCTCACCATGTCACTGACTATCTCTCTCACCATGTCACTGACTATTTTTCTCACCGTGTCACTGACTATCTCTCTCACCGTGTCACTGATACCTCTATCACCATGTCACTGACTACCTCTCTCACCATGTCACTGACTATCTCTCTCACCATGTCACTGACCATCTCTCTCCCATTCACTGACTGTCTCTCACCATGTCACTGACTATCTCTCTCACCATGTCACTGACTGTCTCTCACCATGTCACTGACTATCTCTCTCACCATGTCACTGACTATCTCTCTCACCATGTCACTGACTATCTCTCTCACCATGTCACTGACTATCTCCTCTCACATGTCACTGGCTATCTCTCTTACCATTTCACTGACTATCACTGACTATCTCTCTCACCATGTCACTGACTATTCTCTCACATGTCACTGACTATCTCTCTCACCATGTCACTGCACTATCCTCTCACCAATTTCACTCACTCCAAATCTAACTCAGACTCTTGTCTGTCAAGCTAAACTTTCCCTTGTTTTCTTGTCCTCTCCAATAATTATAATAATTCATTAATTATAATAAAATCTCCTCTGTCTTGCTTTGACCTTTTAAACTCTCCT
>NW_019943425.1:0-5645 GCF_002910315.2 Salvelinus sp. IW2-2015 | reverse complement strand
ATGATATAATACTACCACTGTATGATATAATACTACCACTGAATGATATAATACTACCACTCTATGGTATAATACCATCACTGTCTGAAAAGCTGCTTGTCACATTAGTTTATATTCAAGATACAGAAATACCACTGACTGACTGAGTAATATTTCAGTAAAATGACATGGATGATATTTCTCGTTCTCCTTCTCTCTGTCTCTATCTCTTTTCCTCATTCATGCACCCACGCACCAGTGCGCACACACACACGCACACACGCACACAGAAACACACACACACACTCAGGGGCTGGCTACAGTTCAAATCTGGGGATCCACCATAATGATACCATAAATGTTGATTATGTCAGCGTTCCAAATGACACCCTATTCTCTATATAGTGCACTACTTTTGACTAGAGTCCATAGGGCTTTGGTCAGAAGTTGTGCACTAAACAGGGAATAGGGATCCATTTGGGATGCAGATACATCCAATTGAATCCAGACATATTAATCCATCCAGCTGATCAATAGCCCTTACCCTTACATAGAGAACAAGAGCATTCCTATTTAAAGCCTCTTCACAGCTCTTAGCCCCTCCATTCATTCAATTAAACCCTCTTCAGCTTCCGTCCTCTTTCCTGAATCTCCCAACCATCATCCTTCTTTTTTGCTTTATCCTTCCTACTTTTCCTTCCTTTATCCTTCCTACTGACCCTTCCCTCATAGCCTGTATTGTCTCTCTTATTGCGTTCCAAATGCCACCCTATTGCCTATGTAGTTCACTACTTCTGACCAGAGCCCTGTGGAGTGAACTGCTTCTGGAGATGCACTGGTCTAATGTGCTGGTTAAATGTAGTGCACCCTTCATATTCCCTCTCCTGTCTCTCTCCTAATACGGCCCCTCCCTCTCCTGTCTCTCTCCTAATACGCCCCTCCCTCTCCTGTCTCTCTCCTAATACGGCCCCTCCCTCTCCTGTCTCTCTCCTAATACGGCCCCTCCCTCTCCTGTCTCTCTCCTAATACGTGGACGGGCTGTCGCCGTCACCGTGTCTCTCTCCCTTAATGACGGGGCCCCTCCCGTCACGTCTGTGCTCTCTCTTAAATGAAACGGCACCCTTTCCCCTTCTTCTGTTCCTCTCTCTCTTAATGAATCGGCCCTCCCTCTCCTGTTCTCTTCTCCTAGATAGACGTCCTCGCCTCTCCTCTTCCTGTCTCTTCGTCCTACCCAAGTTGACGGCGCTGTCGCGCCTCTGCATCTGTCTCCTTTTCTCCTAGATGGGACGGCCGCCTCCCTTCACTTCTTGTTCTCTCTCTCTAGATGTACGGCCCATCCGTCTCCTTGGTCTTGCTCGTCTGTAATACGGCGTCCTCCTTCCTCGTCCTGTCTGCTGCGTCCTAATACGGGCTCCTGCCTCACCGTTCTTTTCTCCTGGAAGTGAACGGGCGTGAGCTCCTGTCGTTGCTTCTCCCCCCCTCGTCTTTCTCCTCCCCTATGTCTCTTCCGTCCGTCTCTCCCCGTGGTCCCGGTCCTCGCTCCTCCCTCACCCTCGTCCCTCCCGCTCGTCTGTCCGTGGGCCCTCTTGCTCTTCTCCCGTCTGCCCTGCTTTGCTCATTTCCCCTTCTCCTCCCCTCTTGAGTCTGCTCTTTAGGAGTCTGCTGTAAGACTGTTCAAAGGAAGCCAGCGTGAGCGGGCGATGCTATTGCGCTATCGTCGTTCTCTCAGTTTATGCTTTCTTACAATCAGCAGGCGCTGCAAAGGTTTTCTGGTGGCGCTCTAAATGGCCCTTAATTGTAGGATTCCTTGTGCGTAAAAGTAGTGCCGTTACCATAGGTAATTTAGGGTGCTCTTTTGTGGACACAACATTGTATGAGAAGGGTGGTGTGCGTCATAGCCAATGTACATTTGGGACGCCATGATGCTGCTCTCTGCAGCCTCTCCTCGGTCGCCTGTGCTTGCAGCTCATAAGACTGTCTTGGAAGAGCCCAGTGTGGTGTGTGGGCAGCAGGGTGCAAGACTAGCAGCACACACATTTTAAATTCTTTGTCTAGCACAGTTCAGGGGTTGGAGCTCATGAGAAAGACTCCAGAGCAGGCCAGGGGGATGCTCTCCCTCTCAATAAAGTCTCCTAACACGGAGGGGGAGTGTTCGGTGCCTCCTGGTCATCAAAGACTCCAACAGAGTCCAAGGGGGATGGCTGTCGCTCGGTATAAAGACTGCAACTGACTAGGGGATTGCTCGTGGTCCTCTCATTATTAAGAAGGGACTCAGGAGTACCAGGGGGAGTGCTTCTCCTCTGTCATGAAAGTCTGCCACCCGAGGGGGATGCGGTGCTCGCCGTCGTCCAGTGGAAAGACTGTCCCAGGATACCGGAGGTGGGGATGCTTCTCTTGCGTGCGGTCATATTGAGTAGCAACGGACCAGGGGGCTGGCTTCTCCTCTCATGATTATAGTCGTTCGCAACCCAAGGGGGAGTGCCATGCTTGGTCCTCTTCAATTAAGACGTGGCCAGACGACGTAGTCCCAGGGGATGCTCTTCCTCTCATTCATAGACTGCCGAGTCCAGGGGGATGCTCTGTGCCGTCTGCATGAAAGACTTGCCAGAATCACGCAGGGGGGCTGCTCTCCTCTCAATAAAGACTGCAACACAAGGGGGATGCTCTCCTGCTCATAAAGACTTCCAACACCAAAGGGGGAATGCGTCTCCTCCATAATAGTTACTCCAAACCAGGGGGATTGCTGCTGTGCCTCTCATGTTAAAGTCCTTCATGACACGCAGAGGGGGATGTGGCTCTTCCTCTCATAAAGACTCCAATAGCGGTTAGGGGGATGGCTCTCCGTGTCTCAGAATTGAAAGACTTCAACAGTGCAGTGGGGATGTCTTCCTCTCATAAAGTTCTCGAACACCAGGGGGGAGTGCTGCTCCTGCGTCGATAAAGCTGTCTCAACACAGCACACGGGGGGAGGTGCCTCTCTCTCTCAATAAAGGTCGCAACCACGAGGTGGGGGATGGCTCTCCTTCTATAAAGTATTCTCCAAATACCAGGGGGAGGTGCTCTTCTTGCGTCGTCATAGAAGGTCTCGCAACACCAGGGGGATGCTTGCTTCCTCTTCGATAAGCCTCCAATTACAGGGGGAAGTGGCTGGTGCTCCTGCTCATAAAGACTGTCGTCAGGGATCACGAGGGAGTGGCTCGGTCCTCTCATAAAGACATCTCAACACGCAGGGGGATGCTCGGTCCGGCTCTCATAAAGTCCTCTCAACACCAGGGGGATGCTCTCTTTTTGTACATTTGCATTTTGTAAGGTCATTTAGCAGACGGCTCTTTAGTACAGGAGCGATTACAATGTTGGTGGTGCATTCACCTTTGATGGATATTCCAGTGGAACAACCACTTGTAGCTAATGTTGTAGTGGCAAGTTAACTCTTTTTTTAAGGGGGGGGGGGGGGGGGTGAAGGATTACTGTTATCCTAGTCGCTTAGGTGATTTCCTCTTCCTCGGTCATAAAGGACTCCAACTACGCAGGGGGATGCTCTCCTCTCGCTAGTCGACTCCAACTCCAGGGGGCACTGCCTCTCTCTATTGAAAGACGTCCAAGCAACCGAGGGGGGGAGTGCTCGGGTGCGCTCTCTAGTAGCAGTCTCCAACACCAGGGGGAGGTGCACTGTTCCTCTCAATAGAAGACTCCAGAACTCGAGGGGGAATTGGCTCTCCCTCTTTCATTAAAGCTCCAACATCCAGGGGGATGCTGTCTCTGCTCTCATATAAGTGAAAATTCTGTCGTTGCTTGCGTATTGGTTGTGATCGAGGAACCAAGTGTGTCACGTCAATCTATTGCTAGATGATGTACAGGTGCTTGTGGTCTATGCCTAAATGGCGCAGTGCTATTCCGTAGTATGTCCAGATCCCCCCTAATCCCATCTATCCCTTCTCTCATCATCTGTCCGGTCTGCAGCATCTATGTTCCCTCTCTCACTTCTCTCTCTCCCATTGTGCTGATCCTTCTCTCGACTCTTTCTCTTTCTCCGATCTACTTCTCTTCTCTCTCGTCCCCACTACCTTCTTGTTCTCTCTCCATCCTATCCCGTCTCTCTCTTCCTGTCTACGCTCTCTCCTTCTCTTCGATCCAATCTAGCTTCTCGTCTTCCTGCCATGTCTTCCCCTTCTTCGTCGTTCCCCATCTAGCCTTCTCTTCTCCATCTCGACTCTTGTCTCTTCTCTCGGCGCTGATGCTAGCCTTCCGTTCTTCCTTTCTACCGGTCTTCTGTCTGTCTCTCCGGTCCCATCTACGTCTTCTTCTCTCTGCTATTCTACCTTCTGCGTCGCTCTTCCCATGTTCTTTACTCTCTCTCTCTCTCCCTGTCCCTACCGCCTTCCTCTCTGCCCATGCGGTTATCTCCCTCTCTCTCATCGCCATTGTCTAGCTCTCTTCTCTCCTGGTCTACCCCCCGCGTCTCTGTTGCCATTCGGTTGACCCCATCTTCTCTCCCCTGTGATATCCCTGCCCTCCCTCTCTCTCGCGTGTCTACACCTGTCGTGTCTCTGTGCTCTGCGCCATATACGCCCTCTCTCCTCTCTTCTGCGTCTCACATGCTACTCCTCGCCCCGTCTCTTCGTCGTCTGTTCTTACCCCCTGTCTCCTCTCTCTCTCGCAGTGAGTGACCGCCGTTTCTCTCCCATCTAACACGTCTTCTTCTGCTCTCCACCGATTGGCTACCCTCGTCCATCTCTCTTCTCTGTTCTACCCGCTCCCTGGTCTCTCTCTTTCCAGGTATAGCCCCCGTCTCTCTCTCCGATCTAGGCCGCTCGTCTTCTTCTCGGTCTGTCTTATGCCCGCCCCTCGTCGTCTCGGCCAGGCTACCCATCCTCGTCTCGTTCCCATCTACCCAAGCCTCGTTCCTGCTGGTCTGCCAGTTTACCGCGTGTCTGTCCTATGCTTCCACGCTTCTCCCCTCTGGCTTTCTCCTCCAGGTCGTACGCCACCTTCTCCCTCTGTCGCCATCTGGGAGACCCTGTTCTCTCTGCTGCCGGCTGTATCCCTCGCTCCGTCGCTCTCTCCCTGTCTACGCTCTGGGTCTCTTCTGTCTCCAATATGACCCCAATCTTCGCATGGCTGGCCCTCTCGTCTTGTCGTCTCGGCCCTGGTCTACCCCCTCTCTCTTCGCTGCTCTCCCTCTCCCAAGGTCCGCTCTCTCCCTCCTAACCCTTTCCCTGCCATGGCTTCTCCCTCTTCCTCCATCCTTTCTCCTTCCGCCTGCTCACCTGGTACCTGTAAAGTTCCTCCTTGGGTTGCCTGTAGCAGTGAGTTTGGGCGGGGGGGGCTTGCTCTCCCTGGATTGCTGGGTGTCTGGTGATGGGTGACCTTACGGCGTCGCCCTCCTGGACAGTGGGTCTGGTCATAGCCAGAGATTGCCTGGGGCTTATCAGGGACCTGCCTTGAATGGAGATTCAGAGAAGGGAGAGATGGAGAGTTAGCGAGAGGGAGAGAGAGAGAGAGAAGAGAGAGAATGTTAGGAGGAGAGAGAGTTAGAGGGAGAGGAGTAGGAGAAGAGATGAGATGAGAGGAGAGAGAAGAGAGATGAGAGAGATGAGAGAGAGCGATGAGAGAGTGTGAGTGAGCGTGATGAGAGAAGGAGAGAGCGAGAGAGAGAGAGAGAGAGA
>NW_019943424.1:153945-155172 GCF_002910315.2 Salvelinus sp. IW2-2015 | reverse complement strand
ATTTATATCTTTATTTGGTCGAATTAGTGATGGCTACCTATGCAGGAAAAAAATGGTGGAGAAAAAAAAGTTGTCTTTTGCTATGGTGGTTAGCTAATAGAAATACATATTGTGTCTTCCCTGTAAAACATTTAAAAAATCGGAAATGATGGCTGGATTCACAAGATGTGTATCTTTCATCTGGTGTCTTGGACTTGTGATTTCATGAACATTTKATTATATGATATCCCTGTAGCTTTAGGCTAGGCTATGCTAGTCTGCTTTTTTGATGGGGGGGATCCCGGATCCGGGTTTGTGGCTCGTTAGAGGATATGGCTACTATACTATGATCACTATATCCTATGGGTTTGGATACAGCTTTAAAGCAGATTTCTGCAGCATTAGTAAACTCGGAGTACAAAGTGAGAGTGTAAGTTGAAACGCTATGTTTTGGCGCTGCTGAAGATGCTACAACATCTGACTGAAAACCACTGATGARTATTCCTCTGATTCTGAGCCTCAGTCTGAACACCTCCGAGGCCGAAGCTCGAAAAAGCCAGAACGGTGCGCAACTGAGCAGGTGCCAACACCCAATGAAGCGGTGGAACAGGCACAGGATAGAACAAGCCGGGGACAATCCCACGGGCCGGAATTAACAGAACGTAATGTCATTACTGAGAGAGAAGGCCATACATCTCTAAAAATGATATCAGCAACGCAGTCAACAGCTTTCATTGTTTATGTGACGTGGACATGCTACAGCACATCAGGGACTGTACTGGGGCTGAGACACACAGGGAGCAAGGAGACTCTGTCTGGGATCAGGGACTGTACTGGGGCTGAGACACACAGGGAGCAAGGATACACTGTCTGGGATCAGGGACTGTACTGGGAGCAAGGAGACACTGTCTGGGATCAGGGACTGTACTGGGGCTGAGGAAAACAGGGAACAAGGAGACACTGCCTGGGATCAGGGACTGGGGATGAGACACACAGGGAACAAGGAGACATTGCCTGGGATCAGGGACTGGGGCTGAGACACACAGGGAACAAGGAGACACTGCCTGGGATCAGGGACTGGGGCTGAGACACACAGGCAACAAGGAGACACTAGAGGACACTAGGAGACTAGTCTACAACACAATGATCCTGTCTAGACTAGTCTACAACACAATGATCCTCCCTAGACTAGTCTACAACAATACAATGATCCACCCTAGACTAGTCTACAACACAATGATCCTCCCT
>NW_019943424.1:118446-147968 GCF_002910315.2 Salvelinus sp. IW2-2015 | reverse complement strand
GTAGACTAGTCTACAACACAAATATCCTCCTCTAGACTAGTCTACAACACAATGATCCTCCCTAGACTAGTCTACAACACAATGATCCTCCCTAGACTAGTCTACAAACAAATGACAATGATCCTCCCTAGACTAGTCACAAACACAATGATCCTCCCTAGACTAGTCTACAACACAATGATCCTCTCTAGACTAGTCTACAACAATACAATGATCCTCCTAGACTAGTCTACAACACAATGATCCTCACTAGACTAGTCTACAATACAATGATCCTCCCTAGACTAGTCTACAACACATGATCCTCTCTAGACTAGTCTACAATACAATGATCCTCCCTAGACTAGTCTACAATACAATATCCTGCTCATAGACTAGTCTACAACACAATGATTCCTCTCTAGACTAGTCTACAACACAATGATCCTCCCTAGACTAGTCTACAATACAATGATCCTCTCTAGACTAGTCTACAACACAATGATCCTCCCTAGACTAGTCTACAATACAATGATCCCCTAGACTAGTCTACAATACAATGATCCTCTCAGACTAGTCTACACACAATGATCCCCCTAGACTAGTCTACAACAATACAATGATTCTCCCTAGACTAGTCTAACAATACAATGATCCTCCCTAGACTAGTCTAACACAATGATCCTCTCTAGACTAGTCTACAACAATACAATGATCCTCTCTAGACTAGTCTACAAACAATGATCCTCTCTAGACTAGTTACAATACAATGATCCTCTAGACTAGTACGATCAAATGTCTCCTAGACTAGTCTACAACACAATGATCCTCTCTAGACTAGTCTACAATACAAGATCCTCCCAGACTAGTCTACAATACAATGATCCTCTCTAGACTAGGTCTACAACACAATGATCCTCCCTAGACTAGTCTACAACACAATGATCTCCCTAGACTAGTCTACAACACAATGATCCTCTCTAGACTAGTCTACAACACAAGATCCTCCCTAGACTAGTCTACCAATACAATGATCCCTCCTAGACTAGTCTACAACACAATGATCCTCTCTAGACTAGTCTACAAACAATGATCCTCCTAACTAGTCTACAATACAATGATCCTCTCTAGACTAGTCTACAAACACAATGATCCTCCCTAGACTAGTCTACAATACAATGATCCTCCCTAGACTAGTCTACAATACAATGATCCTCTCTAGACTAGTCTACAACACAATGATCCTCCTCCCTAGACTAGTCTACAATACAATGATCCTCTCTACTAGACTAGTCTACAACACAATGATCCTCTCTAGACTAGTCTACAACAATACAATGATCCTCCCTAGACTAGTCTACAACACTACAATGTAATTAATGATTTCATTATTGTTTTCAAGTGAGTATAACTGAGTACAACATTCTACTCTAGGCTGTAAAAATGCAGTGAAAATGTCATTTGAATATTGGTACAAAAACCCTGTTATTTGAATGTTTCATTCATTCCATTCAGATCAGATCTACTCTGTACAGATTATAGAAAGAAACAGTAGCAAGCTGTATTTTTTACTTCTGATATTGATGCGCTGATTCCAGGGCCTAAAATGAACACCTGCCAAATGCAGGTAGATTATGGCATTGGCGGATAAGACGTATATTTAACCAGCCATGTTGGCAGGTGATCAGGGCTCCCCCGTGCATCACACTCTCATCTGCGAATATAAATAGGAATCTAGTATGAGCACATTTATAGCAAAATAAATGGCGCAGTGGCTATTTTCAAAGTGTTGTAGTCATTTTTGTTTCATAGATGGTAGCTAACACACAAAGAACTAGGAATCGAATAATAAACCCGATCCATGCACCGCGCAGCAGCACCGCCTGGCTGGGCAGCTGTACACACTGTGATTGAAGTGCTGAGATAAGATTCATTTTTAGAAGCACTACGCACAGCGATAAAAGTTGGTCTAATTTACTCAAAAGTCTACTTAAAGTGAGACTTTGTCCTTGTGTCTTTTGGCTATTTCCATTGTATTGTTCACAAGCTGGGTTGTTTTTCCACTGTTTGAGTTTGCTTCAAGTGTTACCGAAGACACATCGGCTACTAGTCATCTCACAGGCAGACTGTCACGGACAACTCAGAGTGCCTTGGTCGCCATGGTAACCTCCCCACTGAAAAGGCCAGCTGAATTTTAAAAATAAAATCTGTGATAATATTGAGCAATATACCACATCACTTCTTACTGCATTCGGAAAGTATTCAGACTTTTCCCACATGTTGTTAAGTTACAGCCTTATTCTAAAATTAATTAAATAGTTTTTTTCCACCTCATCAATATACACACAATTCCCCATAATGATGAAGACGCTACAAGCTTGGCACACCTGTATTTGGGGAGATTCTCCCATTCTTCTCTGCAGATCCTCTCATGCTCTGTCAGGTTAGATGGAAAGCATCGCTGCACAGCAATTATTTTTWAAATGTATTTCAAACATTTCTAAAAACCTGTTTTCGCTTTGTCATTATGTGGTATTGTGTGTAGATTGATGAAGAAAACATTTAAYTGAATCCATTTTAGAATAAGGCTGTAACGTAACAAAATGTGGAAAAAGGGAAGGGGTCTGAATACTTTCCTAATGCACTGTAATTCCAGCATCCAAAACCATGCTGATGTAGTAAAGTCGATATCCATGTTTTTAAACACAGGGCTTCTACAGTTAATGTTATTTATGGTGGTAATGATAAWTTTTTTTTAGTACATTTTGAAGAGGTGCGGGTGTGCACATATTTTTAACAGTACAAGCGGAAGGTCATTTGTAAATATTGTATCGACCCTGGGTTTATAAGCGCGGAAATCGACTCTGCCGTTGGAGCATGCTTTTGGGGCACAGTCGATAGCRCGCCGGACCTCGGGCTCGRAGGTCGAGGGTTCGAGACCTGCTCCCTGCCTGTTTCATTACAATATTTATAACGTTGGAAAAGGGGGGGGTGTATTTTTTTTATGACACCTGTTGGTCATACTTGCTGTAGTCTGGTCTTTTTGGGGGGCCAGACTATGATCTATTCATGTTGAGGATGCTTCATGTTCATACATTGACAACGTTAGGGGGCAGGGAGGACACTTCCGGAAGTGAACATAGGTAGTACAGTAGTAGCTAGAATGCATCGGTGTTTCACATCACTGCCCTACTATGTAAACAGGACATCCAAGAAGGAAAATATATAACTTGCTCTTTGTCGTCATTTAGCAGATGCTCTTATCCAGAGCGACTTACATGAGTAATTAGGGTTAAGTGCCTAACATCGACAGATTGTTAGCCTAGGTGGCTTAGGGATTCAAACCAGCGACCTCTCGGTTACCAGCCCAATGCTCTTAAAAGCTAGGCTACAATACCCCTGCATGCCCCACTTTAACTTCAGTGGGAATGGCTGGCTGGAAGGGGAAGGGCTCTATGGACAGAGAGCTGGCTGGAAGGTGAGGGCTGGCTGGAAGGGAAGGGCTGGCTGGACAGGAGAGGCTGGCTGGAAGGGAGGGCTGGCTGGAAGGGTGAGGGTTGGCTGGAAGGTGAGGGCTGACGAAGGTGAGGGCTGGCTGGAAGGTGAGGGTGGCTGGAAGGGTGAGGTTGGCTGGAAGGGTGAGGGCTGGCTGGAAGGGTGAGGCTGGCTGGAAGGGAGAGGGCTGGCGGAAGGTGAGGGCTGGCTGGACAGGAGAGGGCTGGCTGGAAGGTGAAGGTGGCGGAAGGCTGGCGGAAGGGTGAGGGCTGGCTGGACAGGAGAGGGCTGGCTGGAAGGGGGAGGCTGGCTGGAAGGGTGAGGCTGCTGGAAGGGTGAGGGCTGGTTGAAGGTGAGGCTGGTGCTGGAAGGGTGAGGCTGGCTGGAAGGGACAGGGCTGGCTGGAAGGACATTATAGTAGAGTATCATATAGTAGAGTAGTAGAGTAGAGAGTATAGTAAAGTAGAATAGAGTAGAATGGAGTTAGTATAGTAGAGTAGAGCAGAACAGACATATAATGATAATAGAGTATAGAATAGAGTATAGTAGAATATAGTATATTAGAGTAGAATAAAGTAGAGCAGAATAGAGAATATTATAGTATGGCGGAATAGTGTTATAGTAGAGTATAATGAGCATAGTAGAATAGGTATAGTATAATACAGTATAGAATAGAGTATAGTAGAATAAGTTAGAATAAAGTAGAGTAGAAATAGAGAATATTATAGTGGAATAGAGTAGAGTAGAAATGGTTTAGATCTTATCTGTCGGAAAGATATCAATTTTGTCTCTGTGAATGGTTTGTCCTTTGACAAATCAACTGTACATTTCGGTGTTCCTCAAGGTTCCGTTTTAGGACCACTATTGTTTTCACTATACATTTTACCTCTTCGAAAACATAATGTTAACTTTCACTGCTATGCGGATGACACACAGCTGTACATTTCAATGAAACATGTGTGAAGCCCCAAAATTGCCCTCGCTAGAAGCCTGTGTTTCAGACATAAGGAAGTGGATGGCTGAAAACGTTTCTACTTTTAAACTCGGACAAAACAGAGATGCTTGGTTCTAGGTCCCAAAAAAACAAAGAGATCTTCTGTTATAATCTGACATTAATCTTGGATGGTTGTAAAGTCGTCTCAATAAAACTGTGAAGGACCTCGGCGTTACTCTGGACCCTGATCTCTCTTTTGACGAACATATCAAGACTGTTTAAGGACAGCGTTTTTCCATCTACGTTAACATTACAAAAAAATCTGAAATTTTCTGTCCAAAAATGTGCAGAAAATGAATCCATGCATTTGTTACTTCTAGGTATACGACTACTGCAATGCTCTACTTTCCGGCTACCCGGATAAACACTAAATAAACTTCAGTTAGTTGCTAAATACGGCTGCTAGAATCCTGACTAGAACCAAGAAATTTGATCATATTACTCCAGTGCTAGCTTCCCTACACTGGCTTCCTGTTAAGGCAAGGGCTGATTTCAAGGTTTTACTGTTAACCTATAAAGCGTGACATGGGCTTGCTCCTACCTATCTTCCGAGTTGGTCCTGCCGCACATACCTACACGGACACTACGGTCACAAGACGCAGGCCTCCTAATTTCCTAGAATTTCTAAGCAAACAGCTGGAGGCAGGGCTTTCTCCTATAAATCTCCATTTTTTATGGAATGGTCTGCCTACCCATGTGAGAGACGCAGACTCGGTCTCAACCTTTAAGTCTTTACTGAAGACTTATCTCTTCAGTAGGTTCATATGATTGAGTGTAGTCTGGCCCAGGAGTGTGAAGGTGAACGGAAGCTCTGGAGCAACGAACCGCCCTTGCTGTCTCTGCCTGGCCGGTTCCCCTCTCTCCCACTGGCGATTCTCTGCCTCTAACCCTATTACAGGGCTGAGTCACTGACTTACTGGTGCCTCTTTCATGCCGTCCCTGGGAGGGGGCGTCACTTGAGTGGGTTGAGTTACTGACGTGATCTTCCTGTCTGGGTTGGCGCCCCCCTGGTTTGTGCTGTGGTGGAGATCTTTGTGGGCTATACTCGGCCTTGTCTCAGGATTGTAACTGTGGTGGGTTGAAGATATCCCTCTAGTGGTGCGGGGGCTGTGCTTTTGCAAAGTGGGCGGGGTTATATCCTTCCGTTTGGCCCTGTCCGGGGGTATCATCGGATGGGCCACAGTGTCTCCTGACCCCTCCTGTCTCAGCCTCCAGTATTTATGCTGCAGTAGTTTATGTGTCGGGGGCTAGGGTCAAGTTGGTTATATCTGGAGTATTTCTCCTGTCTATCCAGTTCCTGTTGTGAATTTAAGTATGCTCTCTCTAATTCTCTCCTTCTCTCTTTCTTTCTCTCTCTCGGAGACCTGGCCCTAGGACCATATGCGTCAGGATGACGCGCGCATGATGACTCCTTGCTGTCCCCAGTCCACCTGGCCTTGCTGCTGTTCCAGTTTCAACTGTTCTGCCTGCGTTATGGACCCTGACCTGTCCACCGGACGTGCTACCTGTCCCAGACCTGCTGTTTTCAACTCTTAATATCGGCTATGAATAAGCCAACTGACATTATTCCTGATTATTATTTGACCATGCTGTCATTATGAATATTTTGAACATCTTGCCATGTTCTGTTATAATCTCCACCCGGCACAGCCAGAAGAGGACTGGCCACCCCTCATAGCCTGGTTCCTCTCTAGGTTTCTTCCTAGGTTTTGGCCTTTCTAGGGAGTTTTTCCCAGCCACCGTGCTTCTACACCTGCATTGCTTGCTGTTTGGGGTTTTAGGCTGGGTTTCTGTACAGCACTTCGAGATATTAGCTGATGTACGAAGGGCTATATAAAATAAACTTGATTGATTGAATATAGTATAGTGGAGTATAATAGRGCATAGAAGAGTATAGTAGAGTAGAATAGAGTATAGTAGAGTAGAATAGAGTAGAATATAGTATAGTAGAACCGAGTATAGCAGAGTAGAATATAGTAGAGTAGAAATTGTATAGTAGAGTATAATATAGTATAGTATAATAGAGTAGAATCGAGTAGAGTAGAATCGAGTAGAAGAGTATAGTATAGTAATATACAGTATAGTAGAATATAGTATAGTGGAGTATAATAGAGTAGTATAATAGAGTAGAATATAGTATAATATAGTATAGCAGAATAGAGCATAATATAGCACAATAGAGTATAGCAGAATGGAGTATAGTATAATACAGTATAGTAGAGTAGAATAAAGTACAGTAGAATAGAGAATAGTATAGTCGAGTAGAATATATTAGAATAGAGTTTTGTGGAATATAGTAGAGTGGAATAGAGTGTAGTTGAGTAGAATAGAGTATAGTAGAGCAGAGCAGAGTATAGAATAGAGTATAGTAGAATAGACTATAGTGGAGTAGAGTAGAATAGAGTAGAATATAGTATAGTGGAATTGAGTATGGTAGAGTAGAAATTGTATAGTAGAGTGTAATATAGTAGAGTAGAATAGAGTAGAGTAGAATCGATAGTAGAGTATATTATAGTAGAATAGAGCATAGAATAGTAGAATGGAGTATAGTATATTAGAATAGAGTATAACAGAGTATAGTAGAATATAGTATAGTATAATACAGTATAGTAGAATAGAGTATACTCGAGTATAATAGAGCGCAATAGAGTATAGTTGAATATAGTATATAGTATAGTATAATACAGCACATTAGAGTAGAATAAAGTAGAGCAGAATATAAAATAGTATAGTAGAATAGAGCAGAGTAGAATAGAGTAGAGTAGAATAAAGTATTGTGGAGTATAGTATAGTATATAATATAGTGTGGTAGAATATAGTAGAGTGGAATAAAGTAGAGTAGAGTAGAATAGAGAATAGTAGAGTAGAGTAGAATAGAGTAGAATATAGTATAGTATAATAGAGTAAAGTAGAATAGAGTATAGTAGAGTAGAAAAGAGTATGGTGGACTATAGTATAGTAGAATAAAGTAGAGTGAATGGAGTATAGTGGAGTATAATAGAGTAAAGAATATAGTGTAGCATAATAAAGTATAGTGGAGTAGAATAAAGTAGAGTAGAATAGAGAATAGTATAGTAGAATAGAGTATAGCAGAGTAGAATATAGTATACTGGAGTATAATAGAGTATAGAATAGAGTATAGTGGAGTGGAATACAGTGGAGTAGAGTAGAATAAAGAATAGTATTGTAGAGTAGAATATAGTATAGTAGCGTATAGTAGAGTAGAATATAGTATAKTATAAAYTGTATAGTAGAGTATAATATAGTAGAGCAGAATCGAGTAGAGTAGAATCGAGTAGAAGAGTAGAGTATAGTATAGCAGAATAGAGTATAGAATAGTAGAATAGAGTACAGTGGAGTATAATAGAGTACAATAGAGTATAGTAGAATACCGTAGAGTATAGTATAATATAGTATAGCGGAATAGAGTAGAACCGGGTGTAATAGAGTACACTAGAGTATAGTGGAATATAGTATAGTGAAATAGAGTAGAATAKAGTATAGTATAATATGGTAGAATAGAGTATAGTGGGATGGAGTATGGCGGGATAGGGTATAATAGAGCATAATAGAGTATAGTAGAGTATGGTAGAATATAGTAGAATAGAGTATGATATAATATAGTATAGTATAATAGAGCATAGTAGCATAGAGTGGAATAGAATATAGTAGAATAGAGCATAGTATAATAGAGTAGAATAGAGCATAGTATAATATAGTATAGTATAATAGAGTAGAATAGAGCATAGTATAATATAGTATAGTATAATAGAGTAGAATAGAGCATAGTATAATATAGTATAGTATACTAGATTATAGTATAATATAGTATAGTTGAATAGAGTAGAATATAGTATAGTATAATAGAGTATATTATGATAGAGTATAATATAKTGTAGTGTAATATAGCACAGTATACTAGAGTATAGTAGAATATAGTATAGTATAATAGAGTATAGTATACTATAGTAGAATAGAGTATAGTATAACATATTATAGTATAACATAGTATAGTTGGATAGAGTAGAATCTAGTATAGTATACTTGGGTATAGTATAGTAGAGTAGAGTATATTATACTATAATATAGTATAATGGAGTATGGTTGAATAGAGTAGAATAGAGTATATTATAATAGAGTATAGTGGAATATAGTATGATATAATAGAGTATAGTATAMTAGAGTAGWATAGAGGTTAGTATAATATAGTAGAATAGAGTATAGTATAACAGAGTATAGTATAATAGAGTAGAATAGAGGTTAGTATAATAGAGTAGAATAGAGTATAGTGTAACAGAGTATAGTATAATAKAGTATAGTAGAATAGAGGTTAGTATAATAGAGTAGAATATAGTATAGTATAACAGAGTATAGTAGAACAGAGTAGAGTATAATAGAGTATAATAGAATATAGTATAGTATAATAGAGTAGAATATAGTATAGTATAACAGAGTATAGTAGAACAGAGTAGAGTATAATAGAATAGAAGATATAATCAGATCCATCTACTCATGAACCGTGGAATGAAGCATGTGCTGTGTTCCTTGTTGAAATCTCAACATGCGTTTCATCCTATGCTCATGTGTACAGTCACAGTACACTGCTTACTTGTTCTACAGCCCACGTAGTACCGATCTGTAGCAGCAGATATATTCACGTATGTGTCCCACTACCCTACCGACCTCAACCCTACTGCATGTTACATGTTGAGAGAGTGTGTGTGTGCGGGGATTGAATGAATGGAGGGGGTGGGATGAATGGCAGGAGTGGATGAAATGGAGCGATGATGAATGGGTAGGGGTGTAATGAATGGAGGGAATTGATGAATGAGGGAATGGATGAATGGGGGGTGGCATGAATGTAATGGATGGATGAATGGATGGGGTGGATGAATGGAGGGATTGCTGAATGTATTGGAATAGATGAATGGAGGGGTGGAGGGAATGGATGGATGGATGAATGGAGGATGGATAATGGGATGAATGGAGGGATGGATGATGCATTGAATGGAGGGTGGATGAATGGAGGGGTGGATGAGTGGAAGGGATGCGAGAATGGAGGATGGATGGATGTAGGGGTGGATAAGGAGGGTGTGATGAATGAGGGGTGGATGAATGGAGGGGTGGATGAAATGGAGGGAGGGATGGAGAGGTGGATGAATGGAGCGGGTGGATGAATGGAAAGGGTGGGAGTGGAATGGAGGGATGGATGAATGGAGGGATGGGATGGATGGATGAACGAGGGGTGGATGAATGGAGGGTGGATGAGTGGGATGGATGGATGGAGGGATGGATGGATGGAAGGGGCGGATGGATTGATGAATGGAGGGTGTGGATGAATGGGAGAGTGATGAATGGGGATGGATGAATGGAGGGTGGATGAATGGAGGCGATGGCCATGAAATGAGGATGGGATGAATGAGGGTGGATGATTGTATCGGAATGGATGAAAGGAGGGGTGGATGAGTGAGGGTGGAGAAATGGAGGATTGATGAATGGAGGGGGATGAATGTATGGTGGATGAATGGAGGGGTGGATTGAGTGGAGGGGTGATGAATGGAAGGGATTGATGAATGTATGGATAGATGAATGGAGGGGGTGGAGGAAGTGGAATGATGGATGAGATGGAGGGTGGATGAATGGGAGGATGGTATGAATGGAGGGATGGATGAATTGAGGTATGAGGAATGGAGGGGGTGAATGGAGGTGGAATGATGAAGGGGATGAGGATGATGGAGTGGTGATGGAGGGTGGATGAAACGAGGGATGGATGATGGGGAGTGATGATGGAGGTGGCTGAATGAGGTGAGAATGGAGGGTGGAATGATGAGGGATGAATGGAGGGATGGCGATGGGGTGATGAATGGGGGGATGGACGGATGGATGAATGGAGGTGGGAATGGAGGGGATTGGATGGACTCTAAAATAATAGGGCTAGATATAACTCTAAATATACTTAACATTAGTATATAACTAATAATATACTAATTATACTAATGAATAATAGACTCCTATAACTCTTAATAACATACAATTGGCCCAGTGTCGTCTGGGTTAGGGAGGGTTTTCTGGCGGCAGGGATGTTCTGTGTTCCATCGCCTCTAGTGACTCTTCTGTGGCGGGCCGGCGCAGGTGCACGCGGACACGGTCGCCAGGTTCGTGTTTCCTGCTGGAACACATCGGTGCGGCTGGCTTTCCGTTAAGTGGCATTGTGTCAAGAAGCAGTGCCACGCTTGGTTGGGTTGTGTTTCGGAGGACGCACGGCTCTCGAACTTCGCTCTTCCCGTCGTTATGGGAGTTGCAGCGGATGAGACAAGGACTGTAACTACAAGTGGATATCACGAAATGGGGAGGCAAAATGGAGAAAAGGGTTATACAGTAAAAAAAAATAAGGGCCATTTATGTTAGACAATGCCTTCGATCTCTGGCGGAGGTCAAGACAGATAGATAGTTAGATTGTATATACTCTTAGTTCTACCCTGGATCCCTGGGAGATTCTAGCTCTGAGAGGACAAGAGGGAGGGGTGTGGTTACAGTAAATGGAGAAGGGAGAGAGGGGAAAGAAGGGGAAGAGAGGCGGGAAAAGAGAAATAGGGGAAAGAGAGGAGGAAAGAGGGGAAGCGGGAAAGAGAGGAGGAAGAGAGAGGGGAAAGAGAGGGAAAGAGAGGGGGAAGAGAGAGGAAAGAGAGGGGGAAAGAGAGGAGGAAAGAGAGAGGGAAAATGAGGGGAGAGTAGGGGAAAGTGAGGGGAAAGAGGAGGAGAGAGGGAAGAGAGGAGGAAAGAGAGGAGGAAAGAGAGGGGGAGAAGAGAGGAAGAAGAGAAAGAAAAGAGGAGGTGGAAAGCGAGGAAGAGAGGAGGAGAAAGGAAAGAGAGGGAAGAGAGGAGGAAAAAAGAGAGGGGGAAAAGAGAGGGGATAAGGAGACGCGGGGAAAAAGGGAAAGAGGGGGAAAGAGAAGGGGACAGATGAGGAATGAGAGGGGGATCAGAGAGGGGGAAGAGAGGGAAAAGAGAGGGGGAAAGAGAGCGGGGGTTTAAACAAAAGGGCTATGTGATGACAGAGAGAGAGAGAGAGAGAGTATCCAGACGGAGTTGTGTCAAAACACTCATTGTGAATTTGACCAACGACAGAGGAGAGAGAATCAGTTGCTGAGCTGAACATAACATCTATGCCTGTTATATTATCATCTCCAGCTGAGATTTCATTTCAATATTATCACATAAGGTAATCTTCCCTGTTTTAATATGTAATTCTTAGGGTGGTCCAACAACCATTAGCAGGAATTGTAATCTAATTAAGGAATGTAGATCTAAGCAGTTGGGGTAAAATTAGTATTTTCCTTCTGCTGGGCAGTTTTGGCAGACCTAGTGTTCCTCTGAGAGAGATGGAGGGAGTGAGTGAGAGAGGGAGAGGTGAAGGGAGGAGTGAGGAGGAGAGAGGTGAGGGGGAGGAGGAGAGAGAGAGAGAAGAGGGGAGGAGGGAGGAGAGGAGTGAGAGAGAGGAGGAGAGGTGAAGGAGGAGTAGAGTAGAGGGAGGGAGGGGGGGGGGAGGAGGAGAGTGAGGAGATGGAGGAGGAGAGGGAGGGAGGACGGGAGAGAGAGAGAGGAGGAGAGTGAGGGAGAGGAGAGAGAGAGGAGGGGTGGTGAGGGAGAGGAGAGAGAGAGCAGGTGAGTGAGGGAAGGAGAGAGGAGGGCAGTGGGGAGAGGAGGGAGAAGGAGAAGAGAGGAGGTGAGTGAGGGAGAGGACCAGGGAGGAGGGGAGTGGGGAAGGAGAGAGGGTGGAGGGGAGTGATGAGAAGAGAGAGAGGAGGGGGTAAGGGAGAGGAGAGAGAGAGGGGCGTGAGGGAGGGAGAGAGAGGATGGGGCCGTGGGAGAGGAGAGAGAGGGAGGTGAGTGAGGGAGAGGACAAGGGAGGAGGGAGGGGGAAGAGGAGAGAAAGAGGAGAGGAGAGAGAGAGGGAGAGTGAGGGAGAGGAGAAGTGAGTAGCAAGAGCGTAATGGGCCTCACTAAAGCGACAGATGATATGAAGATGTTTGTTGGAAAAGCTGACAGACGACAGAACACACACACCACACACACACACACACAACACACACACACACACACACACACACACACACACACACACACCACACACACACACACACACAACACACACACAACACANAAAGGGAGAGAGAGAGAGTAGAGAGCGAGAGAATCGAGAGACGAGAGAGAGAGATGAGAGCATGAGTGGAAAACAGTGAAAGGAAACCCCAGCTAAATCCATGTGACTATAACATGAAATTGGGATATGTTGATTTTGGTTTGGCAAAAACAAGAAAACTTTAACTTAGATTGTGTAACATACACCTCTGTAACAAATTTCCACATTAACTGACAGATCACAGCGATTAAGTAGTATTCGCATATTTGTGGTTGAAATCACATTCAAATTTCAAGATGTATTGTCAGCATTGCAATGCGAAAATGCGCTTTCTTGAACTCAAGACCGCACAACGCAATGAATCATAACATACAATTGAAATAGAAGCATCACATAGAAGTAAGTAAGTAAGTAAGCATCACATACAGTGCATTGTGGATCATTCACGGCGCTTGACTTTTTCACATTCTGTGTTATTGTTCACAGGCCTTATATCTAAATTGGTATTAATTGTTTTGTTTCCCTCATCTATGTACACATCATAGCCCAAATGACAACGTTTTTTTATAAAACTGAAAATATGACATATAATTAAGTTTTTCAGACCTTTACTCAATACTTTGTGAAGCACTCTTGGCAACAATTACCCTGGCATATACCGGCTACAAGCTGGCACACCGTGTTTGGAGTATGTTCTCCCATTTCTCACTGCAGTCGCTCAAAGCCTTCAGGTTCCACATGGGAGTGTCGCTGCATAGGTATTTCAGTTTCTCTTAAATCTTCAATTGGGTTAAGTCGGTCTGGGTGGCTGGGCCACTCAAGGCATCAGAGAGCTTGTCCGAAGCATCCTTTACGTGTTGGCGTGTGCTTAGGGGTCGTTAGTCTCTGTTGGAAGTGAAACCTTAGCTCCTCAGTCTAAAGGTCCTGAGCGCTCTTGGGCAGGTTTTAGATCAAGGATTTCATGTAGTTGCTCCGTATCATTTCCCTCGATCCCTGACTATCTCCCTGCGCTGAAAAACTTCCCAAGCAGATGGCTGCCACCACCGTCTTCAACTGTAAGGGGTGTGCCAGGCTTTCCTCCAGACGTGACGCTATGCATTCAGCCAATGAGTTCAATCTTGGTTTCAATCAGACCAAAGAAATTTGTTTTCATGGCCTGAGTCTTAGGTTGCACTTGCATACTCCAGTGGATGCCAATGTTCTTTTACTACAGGAGTGCTTCCATCTGGCCATACCAGCCGTGATTGGTGAAGTGGCTGTCAGACGATGGTTTCCTTCTGGAGGTTCTTCCTCATCTCCACAGAGGAACTCTGGAGCTCTCCCCCGATTGCTCAGCTTAGATTGGAGGCCACGATTGCAAAAAGAACTGATGGAGGCCACTGTGTTTTTGGGAACCTTCAATCGCTGCAAGAAATGTTTTGGTACCGCTTCCCTAAGATTAGTTGCCTCAACACAATCCATATCAATCTAGAGAAAACCATGCATGCATGAGAGCATCCAGCTGTTTGACAACCTGTGATCGACTCTCCGGCAGCTTGATGTGGTAAGACCTTTAAACAGGTTCAACATTCACCCATTGCCGCACACACCCAAAAAAAAATACTTAAAGAGCCAGCGGAACTAACCAAGATGCACTCAGACATAAGCACTAGAACAAACTCGGCAGGTATGAATGTAACTTCCATTCCACTACAAACCAAATAACTTATTTCTAACACCTCTCCCTCTGTTGGGGCTCCAGCAGAGTCATGTAAATACCACATGATATCAAAGACAGAAAACACCACCATAGTACACAATTGCCCAAAGGAAACCAAATTTCTGTTTGGTAAACCTGCCATGCGATATAAAAATGAAAAGCCAAGCTGACCCTAGACCAACTCGCTACCGTTCTGTAGCCATTTGAAAGTAAACTAGCTTTGCCCGTTGATAGAAAGGCCTCGAGTCGACTGGACTCCCCACTATACTATACCATTTCATTATTTCCCCAAAATTGCCAAACCAACCCCGACGAGAGTTATGGATTCTCCTTCTCAAATCCAGAAGTGCAAATTTGGTTCCCGTGTTATATCTGCTCAGGGCGCGCGGGCGCGCATACCAGGAGAGGGCTCGATAAGGGTTGGTGGAGTGCACGATTCTCTAGTTCAAGCTACCTTCGATGGGGGCACGTGACTCCTCATCAGGCAACCTGGAACAAAAAGGGAAGACCAACCTGCTAGAGTCTCGTTTTAAATAATTTGTCTTCCAACTCCTCCAATTTTGAACTGTGAGCACGAACTAACAGCGTACTTCACCTATACACATCACTATTTTAAGTGCCACCCTACCAGCCTCACCACATCACCATTTACGCGGGCGATAAACGGGAACCTTTATAGGTGGGGTGAATTTCAACTAAACACCTCTCGCGGATTTTTTCAAAAATATAAGCACACGACTGGATCCCAATAATGAAACATAATCAAAACAAGCGCATGGCCAGACCACCTTTTTTCCCGACGGAAAACGGTGCGGGGGGGTAGACCCCACCCTTTTCTGCAGCCTCCTTCGGGTGGGTACAATTGCGTGGTCTGTTCCAGTCTTATGATATTCATTCAAGTTTTCGCCGAGACAGCAACGCTGGAACCAAACAGTGCGCCCACTTCTGATTTTCTCTTTTTTTTGCTTGGGGAGGGGCGCTGGGGGGTGGGTGCAGGAAGGGGGGGGGGGAGCGGAACAACAAAAAACCCAACCTAACATCCACAAAAATAGCCCCAAAAAATCCTCTCTCTCTAATGTTACATTTAAAGACAGATGATCCTGACTCAGAAAAAAGCGCGCTGACGGATTAATGTTGGGTGAGGGGAGGAGGGGAAAAAGAAACCTCCATTATGTCGTAGCTCTTGGGGGGGGAAGGGTTTGCGATACGGTTGTCCACAAACAAATAATGGCGCCCTCCATGCCCTCGCGATTCGGGCGGCACGCGGAAGAGAGACAGACTGATTTTTTAAAAGGGCTGGAGCAAGGGTGGGGGGCACTTAATATTTGGGGGGCTAGATAGCGTTTGGCGGACTTCCAGAAGTGTTCCGTGAGCGTCCACATTCACGCAACGAAGACTAAGCATGCCAAGAAACGCACAACGTCCGTGGAAGAAGGGCTGGCAACATGACATAATACTCCTCTTTAATAGGTCAGGGAGAAGAGCTGCCACTACATAAAGACTTTGGGGCCAGGGCAGGGCCCCACGATCCCATAAAGCTTTCTTACAGCTCGCATTCATCCAGAAGAGCCATCAACTGACGGGCTTGTGCATATTCACATGACATACGGCCTACCGATACCGCAAGGCTGGTTATATACCAGACGGAGTAGGTGCGTAGCGGACCAGTACATAACTGGCTGCCAGAGCCTCCTGCCATATCAGGACCTCTATCCAGACAGGGTGTCCGTGGAAGCCCTAAAAATTGTCAAGGACTCGCCACCAGCCTAGTCATAGAACTAGTTCCTCTCTGCTTACTTCACAAATTAGCCTCGCTATTGCTATGTTAGTGTTGCTCTTTAATTCTTTGTTACTTTTATTATCTTACTTGTTCTAGGTATTTTTCTTATAACTGCATTGGTGGGTTAAGAAACCTCTCTAGGGGTATGTGGGATGACTAGACGTCACCACCCTAGACAACATCCAGTGAAATTGCAGAGCGCCAACATGTCAAAAACAGAAATATTAATAATACAAGAAAATCATAAAACAATACAAGTGTATATAACTCGGAATATTAAAGCATGACTTCTTGTATCATCCAGTCCTGTAGTCAGATTTCAAGAAAGGCTTCGCGAAAACGACTACCATGCGATGAATCTGAGACAGCGCCCAGCAACACAAAGCATACAAGCATTTTCCAGCCCAGGTAGAGGAGTCACCAAAGTCAGAAATACGCAATAAAATGAATCACTTACCTTTTGAGTGATCCTTTCATATGGTGCACTCACAAGACTCCCAGTTCACAACAGTAAATGTTATTATTGTTACGAAGAAAGTCCGCTTTATGTCCAAACTCAGTTTGTTGCACGTTTCCTGTTCAGTAATCCAATGGCACCAGAGGATGTCACAGCAGGCAGAAGAATACATACTAAACAGTACCGGTAGAGGGTTCTCGAACAGATGATCACCGATGTTCTATATTATTCCTCAAGGTTGCTTCATGTCGTTCTACATCAAACAATATTCGACAGCGCAATAACGTTTTTCAATAGAAAGGAAATAAACAAACGAGCGCGCTGTTACTGCAAGAAGTTCCTCTGTCTCTGACCAAATGGGCTGCTCTCTACCGTCGTTTTTCAAATAAAAGCCTGAAACCAAGTCATAAAGACTGTGACATAGTCGGGAACCATTGGAACTGCAATTCTCGATTCCTAACCCATATGATTCCTCCTATAGGCATTGAGTTTAAAAGACCACAACACAAAATAATAATTCACTTCCTGGATGCGACATTTCAGGATTTTCTGCCTGCCAGATCAGTTTGTTATAACTCACAGACACATCTTATTGTAAGATGTTTTTGAAACTTTAGAATGTATTTCTATCCCAAGTCTACATTCCACCACATCTACCAAAGTCTACAAATCTACCACAATCTACTAATTATACTGCATATCCTAGCCTTCTGGCTGAGTAACAAGGCAGTTTACGTAGAGGACGCTCTTTATCCAGCGGTGAAAAATAATGCCCGGCTTGCTACCGCAGCTAGGTTAGCAGGGCTGGTGTAGAAGGCAATTTCACATTAAGGTCTACACCTGTGTGTATTTAGCATTTCACTCTGGTAGGTCTAACACCTGTTGAGTAAGGCATGGTCATAAGATATTCGACCTGTAAGGTCTACACCTGTTGTATTCACAATTTTCACTGTGTGAATTGGCGATTATGTGCAAATACATTTGAGTTGATTGGTCTTCAGAGCTTACGGACCAATTCCTCTCGACCTCATGGCTTGGTTTTTGCTCTCCATGCACTGGGTGGCTTATATTAGACAGGGTCTGGCGTGCGGCACTCATTCCAAATCATGTCCCAAATTAAATATAAATCTATAAACAACAGGTGGACTCCAAGTTGTTAAACAAGCTCAAGGGTATTAGCATATGGGAGAACAAGGGGATGGCACACTGAGCATCAATTCTCAGAGACTTACATAGGAAAGAAGTCTGAACTAATGATATGTTAATAAGTAATCAGTTTTTCCTGCAAATGTAAAAAGAAAAAAACAACGTTTTGCTTTAGTCAATTATGGTAGCTAATAATGTTGTAGAAGGTATAGTATTCTTTACACCACTTATGTGTGAATGAGCCCAAATGACGAAGTGAGTGTATTTGTCGTAGTGTTTGGGTGGACAGATAGTGTAGAGCACCTGTGATAAGCTACATAGAGTACGCTGGCAAACAAATATACCATATCACTTATAAGTCATAGAAGCTACAAGAGTCAAATCAGCTGCCACATACAGCTATGGTTGTTGGAGGTATTTTAAGTCAGAGAGGGATATGGAGAGTAAATCGTATTGCTTGGGATTAGAACCTGTTCAGAGCCTGTTAGGTGTCGACTTGATGCACGTACCCGTATGGCTTGGGATAGAACCTGTTTCCAGAGCTAGTTATGTCAGATTGATGCACCGGTACCTCTTGGCCTGCCAGGCAGCAGAGAAAAGAGTCTAATGGCTTGGGGGGGTTGGGTTTTGCGATTTCCGGGCCTTCGGGTTGATTTAGTCACGGGCCTAAAAAACACTGTTTTATTCACGACTAAGTGTGTCAGTTCTCTGTCACCTAATTGGAACCTATAGGCCCTGATCAAAGTAAAAGCAACGCCACATAGTATGAGGGAGTAGGGTGACAATTCTGTAGACGCCAGCACTGACAGTTCGTATAGACACCACTGCACAGGCTCTGGTAGCACCATGACAGTCTGGGTTTAGCACCACTTGACAGTCTGTAGCACCACTGGCGATACTGGTAGCATCTTGACAGTACTTTAGCATCTCTGCGACAGTTTGGTAGCATCTCTGACAGTTGGTAAGCATCCTCTGACAGCCTAGTAGCATCTCTGACAGTCTGTAAGCATCTCTGGACAGGCCTGGCATAAAGCATCTCTGACGTTCTGGTAACATAGATCTGACAGGTCTCGGTACGATTATCTGACAGTTCCCTGTCAAGAATCATTACTGAACAGTCTGGTGCAATCCCTGAGCAGCTTCGGTTATAAAATACATATCTTAACTGTCAATGCAGCTCAATCATGCTCTGACCAGTTGTAGCAGTCTGCTGACAGTCATGGATACTAATATATCTGAACAAGTCATAGTGTAAATATTCTGCTACAGTCTTGGCCGGATATCGAGCCTCTGATCGGCTCGTTTAGTAGCATCTACCGAACAGATCTTGAGTAACGATAGTTCTGGCGAGTCTCTCTCAGTTTCATTGTGCGAACATGATCGTTACAGTTTCTATGTTATGCATCCTGATGAGGCACGTCTATCTGGTGAAGATGGATCTGCGAGCAGTCTAGGTAAACAAAATCTGACGCTGGTATACATCTCTACAGTCGTGGGTTATTACATTTTATCTGCAACAAACCGTCTGCGATATACATCTCTGACGTGCTGCGGTAGATCACTCTAGACCAAGATCGTTGGGAATCTTACATTTTAGTCTGAACAGTCTGTCGTAGCATCTCTCTTCTTGTACAATATTAGGTAGATCTCTAGAACAAGTACTGGTAGCAAATAATCGCACAGTTTGGTCGCATCTCTGGAAACCAGTCTTGGTCCTAGCGATTCATCTTGACCGTCCAAGTTATGCATCTTCCCGGCAGAGTTCTGTAAGCATCGTCTGCACATGTTTCTCGGTTACACTAATAACAGTCTGTCAGCATCTCTGACAGTCTGCGCATCTACTGACAAGCTGTAGCATCTGAATGATCAGGACTGGTAAACATATTTGCAGTCTTGATATCATCTCTGACAGTCTGGTAGCATCTCTGACAGTCTCGGTAACATATCTGCACAGTCTGTAGCATCTCTGACAGTTGGTAGCATCTCTGACATCTGGTAGCATATCGACAGTCTTGCTTAGACTCTCTGACAGCTCTAGTAGCGTGCACTGGACAGTCCTGGTAGCATCTCCGAGCAGGTCTGGTAGCATCGCTGACAGTCAAATGCTAGGTCATTATCAGACAGTCATGACTTAGATCTTCTGACCACAGTTTCTTTTGGATAAACTATCTGACAGTCTTGGGTATAGCATCATATGGATTTTTTTTACTATCAAAAAAATTAAACTTGCGTTATTCCAAAAAAAACGATTAGAATTTTTGGGAAAGGACGGGCAACTTTTGATAAATAAACAACCAACTATTAGCAAAATTGGGAAATTTATTCTTACCAGCAATAAGGAACACTGACAGATCTGGTAGCATCTCCAGAACGTCTGGATAACTTACTCTTTGCTTTGAATGTGGTATATGACAAATTTAGGTACATCTCTAGGAAACTCAGTTTTTCCTTGGTTCGTATCGTCTTTGGACATGCCTCTATTGGACTCATCGCTTTTGATTAGTCTATTGTATATATGCATTTCTCTCGACAGCCTGGTAGATCTCTGACAGCCTGGTTAGCGTGACTTCTGACAGTCTGGATAACAATATATAGACAGTCTTGGTAAGCATATCTGATCAGTCTAGGTGCATCTGCTGGACAGTGTGTGAAGCATCTCGCTTGGTAGTTGACTGGTAGCATCTCCCTTGACAAGTCTGGTTAACATATTGATCAGTTGGTATCATCGCTGACAGTCTTTGCATCTCTGACAGGGTCTGGAAACATAATCTTGACAGTTGGTAGCATCGCTGACAGTCTTGTGTAGGTCATGCGTGTGTGACAGTTCTGTAGTTCATTACTCGACAGTCTGGTAGCAGCTCATCTCTCTTAAGAACGTACTGTATACGCTATTGATCTCAGTTTTCTTCTCAGCAATCTTCGACAGTATAGGTAGCATCGCTCACAGTCTGGTAGCATATCTGAACATAGTCTGATAGCATCTTGACAGTTCTCAGGTAAAATATCTGACAGATCTGTAGCATCACTGACAGATACTGGACTAGCATCTCCGACAGTACTGCACTAACTACTCTCTCGCTAAGTTTCTGGTGCATCCTCCTAAGACAGTTTGGTAAGCAGCTTTGGACGTCATGGTAGCATCTCTGATTGTCTGGTAGCATCCAGTGAACAGTTTGTTAGCTTCTCTGATCAGTTTTCGTGGGTATGTCATCTCTTCTACTCACCAGTCCATGCGACTCTTTCTCATCTCTACCGCATGGACAGCAGGTTTCACGGACAGTGCTCATAGTTTCTGAGGACAAGTTTCTATACCTCCCAATGACATAGGACTTCCTTGAACAGTTAATCTCTCTCATATGTGTCTACTCCGTACTATTTTGTCTCATTTCGTGATGCCCCAACCCTCGTTTTACGCTGAGCTCGCCTACTCTCTCTGTATCTTTCTATAGCTTATCTTAATGTCATAGTACTTTGAACTATTACCATTCATCTATCATACTGCTGGTTAGGGGGCTTCAACTCCCACAAAAAACACACCCTTACTCAATCTCGCGCATTCCGACCAACCAGTGTCCCGCCCGAGCATTTGTTCTAGAGCGGGGCGTTTCCTGGCATATGAGTGTATCGTCCATCCACCCATTCATCCGACCGAACCCTCTTTTAGCGCTGAGCTGGCTAGCTCTACTGTTACTACCACTCACTATGCATAGATGCTCACATTATTAACCATTCTATCATGTTATCACTACCTCCAAACATCGAGCCTGAGCGTAACCGGTGGCCATGATAAATAACATAGGCTCGATACTATGTACAGCTCTCTCTACTGTTATTATAGCTGCATTCTTTTTCTGTTGTTTTAAGTTTCATTTACACATACATTTGTTCACAATACATACCCTTTTTTGCACTAAATGATTATGAGCCATAGTACCGTAGCATGTTTTTCACTGTATAAGAGTCTACCTCACCTGTTGTTTAATTTGCGCGAGGGTTGCACAAAGCTTGGGGATATTCTGTATATTTTAGAATGAGACTAGCATAGAAGCACAAATGGCGTGATATGCACTATGCTGTGTGTGGATATAGCTTCCTATAATCATTAATAATGTAAGATTAGAAGATGCTGCAGAAGTTGAATATCCTGGCCATCTCCACAACCACACTACAAACATATACACAAAAACAATCCTCTAGTGATATGCCTAACAATCCGATCGTGGATAGTGTCTCAATAACTCATATTGGCCACATCGAAAGGCATACCTCATCATTATTTCACTCCCACTATTGAAGTGACTTAATCTCTAGCTGAATGTCTGTGTGGTGTGTCCGTAGTAGTGTGTGTGAGTGTGGATGTGTTGTGTGGTGTGTGTGTGGTGGTGTGTGTCGTGTTGGTGGTGTGGGTGTATGGTGGTGTACGCTGTCAGTGAGGTAGTGTGTGATGTGTAGTGGTGTGCTGATGTGGTGTGTGATAAGTGATATTGTGTTGAGTGTTCTGTAGAATGTGTGTGTGCTGTGTGTGTGGTGCTCCGTGGTAGTGTGTGTGTGGGTGTGTGTGGTGGGTAGATGAGAGGTATGATTAGATCATCAGAACGTTGTTATTCTGTAGTTCTAGTTCACATCACCTGCGTGGCTTGTCTGGCTCACATCTCCTCTTTATAGGTTGTGTGAGCTTGGGAACACAGCCACCAGGTCTGTATATCAATCATGTAACTGAACAAACACACAAGCCCTTGCATGCTGCACTTGTCACAGGGTTGGTATTGGATTCCCCTAAACTGCGCCAATTCCTGATCTTAACATAATTGTTATTTCTTCAAAATGTGGAATGATATCGTAAGACGTTCTATACATGAGGTTTTTTAAGGGGGGGGGCAGAAAAAAACAAAAACAAAGCGAAAAAAGTAGTATCACATGGGCCCCTTCAGAAAATGATGTAGTATCCAACATTCATGTAACCAAGAGTCTGGCCCTGACAATTAACCAACACAGCACGCCACTCCAGTCTAGACCCTTTTTACTCAATACCCCTGGAGCAGACTCAGATAACCGACGTTATCTGGGAAATCTCGTCTGTGACCGGAAATAGCCCGCCACTGGGGACCAGGAAGCTGAGACCCTTACAACTTCACCAACACAGAACAGAGTCTGGGACCCGTTACTTTCACCAACACAGACCAAGAGTCGACCCTTACGCTTACCAACAGCCACAACACAGAGTCTGACCCTTACATTCACAACACAGACCAGAGTCTACCTGACATACCCAACACAGCAGCCAACCACAGCCAGGTCTGGCCCATACATTACCAACACGAGACCAGAGATTGGCTGCACCCTTACTTACCGGCAACAGAGGGCGCGAGAAAGCGCTCGTTGAACCCTTACGATTGACGCAACAGCAACAACAGGAGGGAAGTGTAGTCTTGAACCATAACACGAAGGAGCAGTCTGCGCCACAATATTATCTCGCTTTTATCCCATCGAAAGTCTAACCTGACCATTCCAACGAATAGTGAACCCCAAGACCACATGATTGTCTTTGCAACCACTTTACATTATCCATAAACGAGCAGAATCCAAGAAGAATCGGCTGCCCCGTTACACGTTACCGGACATTTAGACCAAGTAGTCGTGCGGCGATATAACATTACGAAGCACGAGCCTTCATTTGAGTTTTTCTCAGACCCTTAACAATTAAAACAACGACAGAGCCTCAGAGTAATGACCCATTACTCTTTTCTCTCCACACATAGACACAAGAGTACTGAACCCTTTGATAAATTACGGGATATTATCCTAATCATATAGCAGTACCTATGATTGAATACTGACACCAACTACCGTACCTTAAAAACCTAACATCAGACCATGTGAGTGTCTTGCGCAAATACACATTACCAACACATACCGAACAGAAGATTGACCACTAGAAACCATATAACACACACTCAAAGACCTATGTTCTTGTTCTTGACTCCTCTTCGAGCTTATTTACCAACACATGAACCTCAGAGTCTGCGCATATTCACTTACCAACCTGAGGGGGGCAGAGGGGGGGGACGCAAAGAGTCCAAAAAATGACCCAACCTATAACATTTTTCCACTATTACTAGCCTACCACCGATTCTCTATGGGATCTGAGCCGCTTACAATTTACTCAGACCTTGTTTAACCTAACTTCAGAGGATCTGGATCCCTTACTATTGGGACCCAACACAGAAGAACAACTGATTTATGTCGTGACCACATCATTACCAACATCAGACCAGAGATCTGACACTGACGCACTTACCACAACGAGGACCAAAGAACCGGTTTCTGGACCCACACATACATTACCAAAACAACAGCAACCACGATGTCATGACACCTTACAAAATTACACCAAACACAGAACCAGGACGTCTCGACCTACCATTACACAACACAGACCGAGAGATCTTGACCTATAACATTACCTAACACAAGAACCGACGTCTGACTCTGACACTAACCGAAACACAAGACCATGAAGTCTGGACCCTTATACAATTACCAACACAGACCGCAGCGTCCTGTTTGTACATATTACATATACCAACAATAGACCAGACAGTCATGATAGGACCCAGAGAAAGTTACTATGTGAAATACTCCTATTGGTCACTATTCTTTATAGTATATATTTGGATTCTTTCGGTGATAAAACCCCCCCAAACCTTATGTCTCATTGGTTTCTCTTTTGAGGGCGTCTTAATCCATGCTTAACCGCTTGTCGGTCCGACACAAGTCTCATTGCAGCAAAAGCTGTATAGCACCGAAAAAGGTATATCTGTCTTTTCATTCAGGAGATAAGTTATGTATTTTTTTGATAAAAAATAACATATAATAAGGTCCTTTGAAGTTTACCCAGGAAAGGGGGGGTTGCGGGGGGGGGGGCCGAAATAACCCACCAAGGTGGACAATCAGTGCAAAATTAACTCGGGGTCTTCGAAGAGCGAGTGAAAACCTACAAAAAATAACACTGACTGAACTAAATACCAATCCTTCCCATTGACAGGAGAGGGGGTGAGGGAGGGAACCCTCCATGAGCCGCCACCTGGTGAATCTATACCCTCCAATCGAAACAAAAGGATAGGGACGGGCGTAATCCAAAGAATGTGTTGGGAGATAAGTTAATGAATAGTCTACAAATAATGACTAAGTATTACACCAACAGCTGAGCGGAAGAAGAACGAAACGCGCCCGCCCATAAGACACCAGCAGGAGGGGGTGAGACAGAGGGTCCACTGACAAGGATATCCCATTAGCTGGCGTTGGCGGTGGTATATATTAGTGGGTTGTGTAATTTTGTTCTATTTATCTCCTTGTTTCGAGGGGGTTGAGGAGGGCAATATTTTTTTTTTTTTCATATATATCCACCGCAGAATGAATGTCCAGCACACCTCACAACGACTCCTAGCAAATAATGCTATGTTCAGATCAACTTTCGATTTAGGCGTAAGGCAGTCGCTGTGTGAGTTGGGTCTACCGGGTTCCATAAAAATTCCTTTTTATACTTAAAATTTTCTCAAAAATTCACCGACTCCAAAAACCTTTTCTTCTTACTCATGTAAGGAGACCCTATTATCGCAAAATAATATATACTAAGAAAATTTTCTTTAGTTGGATGGTTTTCGTGTAACTTAGAATATTCTAATTAACCCAAACGAACTATTATGTCTTTAAAACCCCTCTATTTGTGTTTCTCCGCACCCCCATCTCATTATAATCATCTTTATCAGAATAATTTTATATCAACGAGCTCATAACCAGAGCTAGTATTTCCACTGGGGCCAGACCTTCCAAAAAAAAAATGTTGTGGAGGGCGAACAGACAACAATGGGAGAAGAAGGTCGACTCTTTTTTATAAGATGAAAGCCATAGGATGGGTGAGGTAGTGTTGACACTGAGAGACACATCTGCTGGGGGCGATTAGTAGCATCTGACGTTACGCCATTCCCGCGAAGATGCAATATGTCAGGAGGCAGATGCATCCTTGAAGAGTGGAGATAGCTTACGGGAGGTGCAGTGGCCAAATTGCCTTATCAATCAAGCCGGGAGAGGAAGGGCGAGGTCCTTGTTATTTCAAAGGTCAAGCTGGTGGAGCTATTCCCCTACTAAATATTTGAGTCCTTTTCTTTGAGGAGAAACAAGGAAGCAGACTTAGGCGAGGGATTCGGTTTGGACTAGTTGTGGACCGTGAGTTAATTATTCTTTGCTTATTCTTTAATTGTCGCTTTAGAGCTGAAACAACACACAATACACGTCAGGGTATGCACACACACCAACACACACGACACAATAGCAACCGAAGGCGGACGCTAACACCACATCACGGACTGACCACCAGCATCACACTGATACAACACAACACACACACAAACACAACACCCAACACCCACAAACACACACACACAACACACCCCCACCCAACGACCAACAGCAAGACCACCAGGAACGAACACATCTAGCATACACACAATCAACAAAGAACGATACCACACAACACAACACCACACACACAACACACACACACGGGGACTCTTACCCTCTTTCCACCACAAGTTTACGGGACACACACATCAACACAACTGTGAACCCCCCCAAAGGAGAACACAAATCCTAAAGACATAACACATCTCACCACCTAAAAGGCGACGCATTTTCTCCCAAAAAGTAGTCAGGACGCAGTACACAACACACAAACACACAACACACACACACAACACACACACAACACACACACACACACACACACCACACACACACACACACACACACACACACACACCACACACACAACACACACGCTCAAGCACCGAATTTTTCATTGTCTGAGAGGCAGTGAAAGTCTAATTTGGCAGCGATGTCAAAACGTGTCAGGTGTGTACCATCATCAGATCTCTGTCATGCATTACACGTACGGACTTTAACTGTGAGGACTTTATCAACGCTTTTCTACCAAGTCATCTGTTGGTGACTCACATGACAATACAGATGGGAGACTGCCTCACAAATGGCACCCTATTCCCTTTATAGTGCACTACTTTTGACCAGGTTCCACAGGGGATAGTGCACTATTTAGAGAATAGGTTGTGATTTGGGAAGCATCATGAATGTCCACTATCTAATGTAAAACAGAACACTCTGAGGACAAGGCAGTGTAGCTTATGATTGGACCATACAATCCACCAAGTTGTGTTTCGTTGAAACTTCAACAAAAATAAAACCTGTTAAGCCAATTGCATGGTAAATATTAACTTGGTCAAGCGGGAAATGTTGTCTGGGGCAACGCTTTAACTGTGGTAATCCTGGAGACTTTCAAGTGCAATCACTCTCTACAAAGAAGTGTTCCTGCTGTCTATACTGTCACTGTGAGACGCCCAGCGCTACGCCACCGTCATGACCAACCATGTTAGAACACTGATTAACATGTGAAGGACACATTGATGTGCATCTCAAATGGCACCCTATTCCCTATATAGTGCACTATCCCCTATGGGTACTGGTCAAATGTAGTGCACTACATAGGGAATAGGCTGCCATTTGTTGTGCAACCCTTATTTACACAGAGGGAGTAATGGTTGCATCACAAAAGGATCTCTGTTCTTTCAGAACTTTTCTCAGAAACTGATGGTGGTGGAAAGCCGCTGTACTGTCTGTCCGTCTGTCCGTCTGTCCGTCTGTCCGCCTGTCCGTCTGTCCGTCTGTCCGTCTGTCTGTGTGTGTGTGTGTCTGTCTGTGTGTGTTTTCTTTGATGCCCCAGCAGAAAGCACCCCCTCCCCGGAGCCGATCCTTCCTGGGAACAACTCCAAGCCCCTTAATAATCAAAAGGATTAAGAGTCAATAAACTTATCCTGAACGGCTACACCAACGCTGGATCTCCCCACAGTGATATCATTTCTCTTATACTCCTCACTGATATCATTTCTCTTATACTCCTCACTGATATCATTTCTCTGATGCTCCTCACTGATATCATTTCTCTTATACTCCTCACTGATATCATATCTCTTATACTCCTCACTGATATCATATCTCTTATACTCCTCACTGATATCATATCTCTTATACTCCTCTTTCGCTGAAAAGCCTATTTGAAATCGGACACTTTGGTGGATTAACAACAAGATTACCTTTACAATGATATAAGACACATGTATGTTTGAGGAATTTTAATTATGAGATTTCCTGGTTTTTGAATTTGGCGCCCTGCACTTGGACTGGCTGTTGTCATATTGGTCCCGATATCGGGACTGCAGCCATACGAAGTTAAACAGAAGGCGCTGTGCATTTGGGCTGCTTGAAATATGTGATAGTTGTCTTTAAATGTCGTTCGACAAAGTGGATTTTGGTGTCAGTATGATATTCTTATTGACTGATGGCTGACTTGATGGCAGTTTCAAATCAATCAAATCAAATTGTATTTGTCACATACACATGGTTAGAGATGTTGATACGAGTGTAGCGAAATGCTTGTGCTTCTAGTTCCGACCATGCCGTGATATCTATCTAACAAGTAATCTAAGATTTCACAACAACTACTTATACACACAAGTGTAAAGGAATGAATAAGAATGTGTACATAAAAATATATATGGATGAGCGATGGCGAACGGCATAGGCTAGATGCAGTATATGGTATATGAGTACAGTATATACATATGTAGGGTATGTAAGCATGATATAAAGTGGCATAGTTTAAAGTGACTAGTGATACATTTATTACATCCAATTTTTAATTTTAAAGTGGCTAGAGATTGACTCAGTATGTTGGCAGCAGCCACTCAATTGTTAATGATGGCTGTTTAACAGTCTGATGGCCTTGAGATAGAAGCTTTTTTCAGTCTCTCAGTCCCAGCTTTGATGCACCTGTACTGACCTCACCTTCTGGATGGTTAGCGGGTGAACAGGCAGTGGCTCGGGTGGTTGTTGTCCTTGATGATCTTTTTGGCCTTCCTTTGACATCGGGTGGTGTAGGTGTCCTGGAGAGCAGGTAGTTTGCCCTCAGTGATATGCGTTGTGCAGACCTACTACCTCTGGAGAGCTTACGGTTGTGGGCGGAGCAGTTGCCGTACCAAGGTGGTTGATACAGCCCGACAGGATGCTCTCGGATTGTGCATCTGTAAAAGTTTGAGGGATCTTGGTACAAGCCGCATTTCTTCTTTCAGCCTCCTGAGGTTGAAGAGGCGCTGTTGCTCTTCTTCACCATGCTGTCTGTGTGGGTGGACCATTTTCAGTTTGTCCGTTGATGTGTAGCCGAGGAACTTAAACTTTCCACTTCTCACTCCTGTCCCATCGATGTGGATAGGGGGGTGCTCCCTCTGCTGTTTCCTGAAGTCCACGATCATCTCCTTTGTTTTGTTGACGTTTGAGTGTGAAGGTTATTTTCCTGACACACACTCCGAGGCCCTCACTCCTCCTCGTAGGCGTCTCGCCGTTGTTGGTAATCAAGCTACCACTGTAGTGTTGTCTGCAAACTTGAATGATTGAGTTGGAGGCGTGCATGGCCATGTAGTCATGGGTGAATAGGGAGTACAGGAGAGGGCCTGAGAACGACCCTTGTGGGGCCCAGTGTTTGATGATCAGCGTGTTGGAGATGTTGTTTCTACCCTCATCACCTGGGGGGCGCCCGTCAGGAAGTACAGGACACAATTGCACAGGGGCGGGGTTTGAGACCCAGGGTCTCGAGCTTAATGACACAGTTTGGGGGTACTGTGGTGTTAAATGCTGAGCTGTAGTCGATGAACAGCATTCTTCATAGGTATTCCCTCTTGTCCAGATGGGTTTATGGGCAGTTGT
>NW_019943424.1:105441-112792 GCF_002910315.2 Salvelinus sp. IW2-2015 | reverse complement strand
CAACTGATATCATTATCTTTCTTATACTCCTCACTGATATCATATCTCTTATACTCCTCACTGATATCATATCTCTTATACTCCATATATCATACTCTAACGCTGGATCTCCCCACAGTGGATATCATATCTCTTATACTCCCCACAGTGATATCATCTCTTATGCTCCTCAACACTGGATCTCCCAGAGTGATATCATATCTCTTATGCTCCTCAACACTGAGATCTCCCCAGAGTGATACATATCTCCTTATACTCCTCACTGATATCATATCTCTTATGCTCCTCAACACTGGATCTCCCAGAAGTGATATCATGTCTCTTATGCTCCTCAACACTGGATCTCCCCAGAGTGATATCATATCTCTTATACTCCTCAACACTGGATCTCCCACGAGTGATATCATGTCTCTTATACTCCTCAACACTGGATCTCCCAGAGTGTATCATGTCTCTTATACTCCTCAACACTGGATCTCCCCAGAGTGATATCATGTCTCTTTTACTCCTCAACACTGGATCTCCCCAGAGTGATATCATATCTTTTATACTCCTCAACACTGGATCTCCCCAGAGTGATATCATGTCTCTTATACTCCTCAACTGAATCTCCCCAGAGTGATATCATGTCTCTTATACTCCTCAACACTGGATCTCCCAGAGTGATATCATGTCTCTTATACTCCTCAACACTGGATCTCCCCACAGTGATATCATATCTCTTATAATCCTCAACACTGGATCTCCCCAGAGTGATATCATATCTCTTATACTCCTCAACACTGGATTCTCCCACAGTGATATATATCTCTTATATCCTCACAACTGGATCTCCCCACAGTGATATCATGTCTCTTATATCCTCAACACTGGATCTCCCCACAGTGATATCATATCTCTTATAATCCTCAACACTGGATCTCCCAGAGTGATATCAATATATCTTATACTCCTCACACCTGGATTCTCCCCACAGTGATATCATATCTCTTATGAATCCTCACACTTGGATCTCCCAGAGTGATATCATTTTCTTATACTGCTGTCCTGGAAATAATTCAATATTTGTAGCTTGTGATTTCTATGTGTCCTTCAAATAAACAGGCCTGCACACTCTTTCCTAAAGTAGAGTTACTTTATTTTGGCAGGGATAAAACTTAAGGGATTTTAGGAGCTGGCCAGCCTGGCTAAGCAGACACAATTTATACTAGCCTGACTAAGCTGAGTGATATTCTTACTAACCTGAGTGATATTCTACTAACCTGAGTGATATTCGACTAACCTGAGTGGATATTCTACTAACCTGAGTGATATTCTACTAACCTGAGTGACATTATACATCCTGAGTGACATTCTACTAGCCTGAATGACATTCTAACATTGAGTTAAGACCCATTTTCTGGATTAAAGGGGTAATACATCACTATTTTGGACCGCTTCACGTCGACGTACATAACCGTACGGTGTAAGGAAAAAAGAACAAGACATTTATCTATCGTAATTCATGAGAAATAATTCAATGTCCATTTGGTGATGGTTAATGAAATGTGTTTTTTTTTCAAAAAAGTTATAGATCCAGTTGGCAGGCGTGTGCAAACTAATCTGTTAAGGCAGGTTTCGGAGCTGTACGTGGTTTCTGTGATTTTTCTGAACTCGCACACAGTCAATTGGGGAGTGACACAGTGTGAGGCTACTACAGACATATGGAGCCTGCAATAGTTACTCTGCATTCGAACTATCAAAGAACCGTCAGACCTAGAGCTCTGAAACTTGATCTACGTGTTCTAGAGTTTAAGTCGATAGTGCACGGTGAGTTATGTGGCTCTCGGAGGTTCTCAAGCCGAGGAACAGCCTCATCCTTTGCTATGACTTCAATTCATTTTGAACATCGCGAAAATGACGACATTTATAAAAGTCCCAGAATCACTAGAGTAGGTGCATTGAACCCGCCTCAGCCCATAGAGATGGACCCTAAAGTTTCTGTCCGATAGCTCTTTCAGGGAGCCCGTAGCAACACCCAGGAAAAAAGTGCATTTTCAGCACTAATTAAGATCGCTGCTCGGGCTCCCGAATGACCTATTGAGCAGAAACTCGGGATTCGGGTCGCCTCAGCTAGGCCTACACATAATGCAGAACTGGACCCACAGCTAGAACGTACCTTCGTGTTTTAATGTTTTTATTGTGGTTTCTTATGGCTGCAGGGGCAGTATTGAGTAGCTTGGATGAAAGGTGCCCATTTCAAAGCCCTGCCTCCTTAGTCATCTAGTTCCTAATATTTGCATATTATTATTAGTATTGGATAGAAAAACACTCCAAAGTTTCTAAAACTGTTTGAATTATGTCTGTGAGATTAACAGAACTCATATTGTCAGGCAAAATCCTGAGTTGAAATCAAAACAGGAAGTCAGAAATCTGAGCTTGTCTGTATTCACCAGTCCTTTAAGAAAATTCCATATTGAGGTTTGCACTGCCTAGGGGTTCACTAGATGTCAGCAATCAATAGAAATTCCAATGAGAGCTTCTATGATGTTGTGGGAGAGAATGAGAGCAGAATCAGTCAGGTGTTCGCATCAAGCAGCCATGCGCTGATCATGCGACTTTTCTTCATGCAAGCCACTGACGTTCCATTGCTACGCAGCCAGAAAGACGAATACTCCGGTTGGAACTTTATTGAAGCTATATGTTAAAAACATCCTAATGATTGATTCAGTACTTAGTTTGAAATGTTTCGTTGGACCGGTAATATCACATTTTTAAAGTTTTTGTCTGATATGAAGCTGACCAGAATTAGCTTTGGACATGTTTAACCAAACGCGCTAACAATTGGACATAAATAAGGGATTTTTTCGAACAAAACAAACAGCAGTGTGCAGTGTGATTGCGATTGCGTCGTCTGTGGACCTATTGGGGCGGTAAGCAAATTGGAGTGGGTCTAGGGTGTCAGGTAGGGTGGAGGTGATATGATCCTTGACTAGTCTGTCAAAGCACTTCATGATGACGGAGGTGAGTGCTACGGGGCGATAGTCATTTTAATGTATTGGCATTGGCATTGTACATTTCATATTGGAAATGGAGAGTGTAAATTTACAAAAAAAATTATGAGGTATATACAAMCACCAAATTGTTAAATCAACACCAATGAGCAATGGAGAGGAACAACTATCACTGCTTGACCATCCCGAGTTCAACGGGCCAGTCAATTGGGCATCAACTGGGTATTCTGCAKCATATTAGACCATGTCCAATTCGTGATGGTAAATGCCCATTGTAAGACATTGCAAATGGACAGTTTACATTTGACCATTTCCAATGTCTTTAATGAGGGATTTTCCGTCACCAAATGGACAGGCTGAAATCAACATCAACGAGAAATTCTTACTTCCTATTCTTGACTTTGTGACTATTTGCCATATGAAACTCTATGGTGGAGCGCGCTTGCCATCTTTGGGATTTTTGGGGTATGACATTTGCCATGTTCGGCTTGCCATATGGTTTTGAAGAACTGCCATCCATTTGAGTGGTATTTGCGATTGTGTTTATGGTTCGGCCAATGGCAAAAAGTTGCCATTCATTTTTGTCCATTTCATGGGGGTCTTACCTTACCTGTTTGATGGTTCATCGGAGGGCATAGCGGGATTTCTTATAACCTTCCGGGTTAGAGTCCCGCTCCTTGAAAGCGGCATCTCTAGCCTTTAGGTCAGTGCGGATGCTGCCTATAATCCATGGCTTCTGTTTGGGGTACGTACAGTCACTTTGGGGAAGACATCATCGATGCACTTATTGATGAAGCCAATGACCGATGTGGTGTACTCATCAATGCCATCGGAGGAATCCAAGAAAGATTCCAGTCTGTGCTAGCAAAACAGTCCTGTAGCTTAGCATCTGCTTCATCTGACCACTTTTTTATTGATTGAGTCACTGGTGCTTCCTTCTTTAATTTTTGCTTGTAAGCAGGAATCAGGAGGATAGAATTATGGTCAGATTTGCCAAATGGAGGGCGAGGGAGAGCTTTGTATGCGTCTCTGTGTGTGGAGTAAAGGTGGTCCAGAGTTTTTTCACTCTGGTTGCACATTTAACATGCTGATAGAAATTTGGTAAGACGGTTTTAAGKTTCCCTGCATTAAAGTCCCCGGCTACTACGAGCGCCGCCTCTGGGTGAGCATTTTCCTGTTTGCTTATGGTGGAATACAGCTCATTCAGTGTGGCCTTACTACCAGCATCAGTCTGTGGTGGTATGTAGACAGCTCCAAAAAATACAGATGAAATCATTCTAGGCAGATTGTGTGGTCTACAGCTTATCGTGAGATACTCTACCTCAGGCGAGCAAAACCTCGAGACTCCCTTAGATATCGTGCACCAGCTGTTATTTACAAAAATACATAGTCCGCCGCCCCTTGTCTTACCAGACGCCGCTGTTCTATCCTGCCGATACATCATATAACCAGCCAGCTGTATATTGATAATGTCGCCGTTCAGCCACGACTCCGTGAAGCATAAGATTTTACAGTTTTGAATGTCCCTTTGGTAGTTTAATCTTCCGCGTAGGTCATGGATTTATTTTCCAAAGATTGCACATTTGCTAGCAGAACGGATGGAAGTGGGGGTTTATTCGATAGCCTACGAATTCTCAGTAATATAAAGCAGTATATCTATTATCAGTCAATGTTTTGATTTTCCATGCATACAGCAAGCGCCTCTCGTCGTTTAGACTTTTTTATTTTAATGTTCATTTAGCATGACGTGTATTTTCCTATTGATAGTGAAGAGGCGACTCTGGGATGTTGGCCTCCTAGGCAATATTCCTCTGTCCACTGTCTATGTTCTTTTGCCCATCTTATTTTCTTTTTGTTGGCCTGTCTGAGATATGTTTTTTTCTTTGCAACTCTGCCTGGAAGGCCAGCATCCCGGAGTCGCCTCTTCACTGTTGACGTTGAGACTGGTGTTTAACGGGTACTATTTAATGAAGCTGCCAGTTGAAAACTTGAGGCGTCTGTTTCTCAAACTAGACACTAATGTACTTGTTCTCTTGCTCAGTTGTGCAACGGGGCCTCCGACTCCCTTTTCTATTCTGGTTAGAGCCAGTTTGCGCTGGACCAACAAAGACCAACAAGGACCCCGGAACACCATACCAGTCACAAACAAAATACTGCCCTGGATCCTAATAGAAGATCCCCCCCCTGCATCCCAAATGACCCAGCCTGCGTCCCAAATTCATGAGGGGGTACGTATTCACATTTCCACTTGGCCCAGCCAACCTCGTCCTCCCCAGACCTCAGCAACCTTTGCACAGAGGAAGCAACATTTAAGAGGAAAGAAGAAAACGAGACCGGAAAGGAACAGACAGGAAACAGACAAAATAAACAATGCTCAGTCACGTAGACATTCAGGAACAGGGCGCACGAGAGAACGCATCAGCAACAAGCTCCGACAAAAAGAACATCTCAGGGGTCATTCTCATTCAATTTTGGCAACAACCATRAGTTTCCAACAATATCAAATGTGTCCGGGGCATGACCGAAAGAAGAGCGACCCCTAGATAGATCTGGGTCACCTTCCCAGAGAGAACTCCCCTAACCAACTCTTGCCGCTCTTGTTGCAACTTGATTTTTGCACGCTCCAAATCCTGTTTAAATGCCCATTTCTTTTCATACTTTACACGATCATGCTCTAGTTGTAACAGAAGCAGTTATTTCTGTTGTTCAGAAAGAAGACTACTAGGACTAACAGATGGAGCTGTCATTGTAACRTTACGGGGAGACGGTGAGTCCTCAGCAGAGGCTGCCCCAATGGTAACTTCAAGAATACCACTCTCCCAGAGTGGCCTTCAATATCAACCTAATATAATTTAGACGTTTATCACTAATTTCAACATTGTAGTGTTCATCAATCTTCAGTAGCTGTTCTTTAGTACATAATTCTAACAGTTCCTCTGACGGAAAGTGAATGAACTCGTCAACGTAAGGCGCCAYAGTCACAAGAAAATACAAAACAAACTCTCGTCTCTTCCCCTCTGCTGAGCACACCAGACCACAACCWGAGAAATGACAATCACACTGGGCACCACAGGAGAGAGATGAGATATATATGGAGCTTCCCCAAAACCTATAGTAACTCAACCCTAGTCTTCAAGCGGATTTGCGTTGGGTAATTACGCACTGTAGCCCACTGGCAAGGAAATTAACCACCCAGCACACTGGCAGATTCCCCCAAGCCACAGATGTGCCCCCGAGACAACTCCCCAGTCCACAGACACCACACAAAAACAACAAAATAACCATGCCCAACGTATTCTAAAGTGAAACACGTTGCTAAGCSTAACAGGGGAAAAAGAAAGGCTATGGCTACAGGTAGCAAGTGTTACTACCCTACCCAAATCTCCCACTGAGGTACACAGCCSATTGTACTCACCTCAGACCAATGTCCTAACAGCGAGTAGAGCAAGAGTCTCCAGCCTGGGCAGGGGCCTGGAAACTAATCATTATACTCTTTCCAAYGCAGCACACAACCAACTATCCACCGCAGTGGCAAGTTTACCAAACAAACAAAGGCAACCAACACTGGGCACCAAACATTACAAGTCAAACAAGCTGTGACAAAAGATGCAAACAAAGCACCTACAGATTTTAACATTAACTCCACGTTTTCTCCCAAACACAATACCGTCAAGATCCCGGATGAGCCCCCACTTGTCACCAACCGGCTCAAAGTTCATAACAAAAAGGGAGACAACGTGGAGATAAGGAATAACTAAATATATTTATTAACTGAAGTAAATTAAATACAATTAACAATGGTGTGTGTAGTCAGTAATCAGTAGTGTAAGTGAGTGGTTGCGTGCATAAATGTGATAATGAGGGGTGTTGAAAGGTGCCAAAGCAAACAAACAAAAACAGCCAGAAAAAATGCCACAACCAAAATCTATCAGTGTGTCTGCATGGACAGAGTCTTTTCAATGAATGGGGAAGAGGTGTATTTATCCCTGGACACACCCGGGCCCAAGTGTGTCCCATGTCGCTGACGACCCTCCCGGCTCCGCCCACCGACATCCTATTAATTAAGGAAAACAAGAGCAAAGAGAAAGAATTCGGCAGACAGAGTGGGGGGGGGTCGTCACAATTGGTTAGAAATTCTGGGGAGGTGCGTGTTTGGGCTGTGCGTTCACACGGACGGTGGTCTCAGAGCCACTTGGGTATGATGTCACAATGGGACGACGGACTAGCACGTCTGTGGACTCTGAATTACGCATAAGGGGCATGTCTACAGGTCTCTCCGTTCCCTCCGATGGGCTGTGCTGAGTCATATTAGTGACGTCTATCTGTTCCAAACAAGCCTTCATATCAAGTTCAGATGA
>NW_019943424.1:94449-104957 GCF_002910315.2 Salvelinus sp. IW2-2015 | reverse complement strand
ACAGATACTGGTACTAAACAACTACAGGGGCCTGGACCCTGGTTAGAGAAGGCTGAATATCAACACGGTATAGAGGAAACTCTTTTCATCTGAGTCTGCAGAAGCCACAGGAACGAAGAGCGACATTACTTTCAGCAGCGCAGCCATGCGTTAAATCATTTCCCATAGCATGTTGCTAAAACGCCACCCAGGTGATCAGTTCCATCCCTGTGGAACAAGAACTGAATTATCCACAGAGCATTTGCTAAAACACATCCCTGGTGGGAACAAGACTGAATTATCCACAGGGCTTGTTGCTAAAACATATCACCTGTGGGAACAGAACTGAATTAGCCACAGGGGATGTTGCTAAAACGCATCCCTGGTGGGAACAAGAACTGAATTATCCACAGGGCATGTTGCTAAAACGCATCCCTGGTGGGACCAGGAACTGAATTAGCCACAGGGCATGTTGCTAAAACGCATCCCTGGTGGGAACAAGAACTGAATTATCCACAGGGCATGTTGCTAAAACGTATCCCTGGTGGGAACAAGAACTGAATTATCCACAGAGCATGKTGCTAAAACATATCCCTGGTGGGAACAAGAACTGAATTATCTACAGGGCATGTTGCTAAAACATATCCCTGGTGGGACCAGGAACTGAATTAGCCACAGAGCATGTTATTAAGACTCATCCCTGGTGTGGGGGGTGCTACTAAAACAGCCACAGCTGAGCTAGCCTAGGCAGCCTACCAAAAGAGACAGGATTGGTTAACTACACTACATATGCATTGTCCCCTTTCTCCTGCACACTTGAAGCTTGGAGAGTTATTTTGTTGTCAACAAATGTAAATTCAATTTGAATCTGTGTCACCTACTGAATAATCTCGTGGACAGACTACGTAAACATAAATGGCAGTGTAGATCTGTCATGATGCAACAGGATGCAGGAGACAATGAGCATTATTAGTTTCGGTGCTTTGGACAAATCACCATTTCTCAGGTGTTACCATTTTTTAAATTTCGGGAAGGGGAGGGGAAATTTGGCCCAAAGGTGGGGGTTCCGATCATCGTTCTATCTCTTCTCTTAACACGTATGAACCCAGAACTGTCACGCCCTGACCTTAGAGAGCCTTTTTATTTCTCTATTTGGTTAGGTCAGGGTGTGATTTGGGTGGGCATTCTATGTTTTCTGTTTCTTTGTTTTTGGCCGAGTGTGGTTCCCAATCAGAGTCTATCGTTGTCTCTTATTGGGGATCATACTTAGGCAGCCCTTTTTCCCACATTTAGGTTGTGGGATGTCTTTGTTTGTTGCATGTGTTGCACTCCGAAGCCTTACGTTCGTTGTGTTGTTTATTGTTTTTTTGGTGGAACATTTAATAAAGAAAATGTACGCYTACMACGCTRCACCTTGGTCCGGTCATTCTACCACTAACRACRGACGTAACAAGAACTTAATGGAGCGTCTGACCAATTACACAAGATTTTAGTTCTGAGTTAAACGAGATGACCTACTGAATAGAAGATCATCCAGACAAAATATTATGACACCCGAATCTCTCTCTCTCTCAATTCAATTTCAATTAAAGGGCTATATTGGCATGGGAAACACATGTTTACATTGCCAAAGCAAGTGAAGTAGATAATAAACAAAAGTGAAATAAACAATACAAATGGACAGTAAACATTACACTCACAAAAGTTCCAAAAGAATAAAGACATTTCAAATGTCATATTACATCTATACACAGTGTTGTAACGATGTGCAAATAAATAAACATAAATATGGGTTGTATGTACAATGGTGTTTGTTCTTCACTGGTTGCCCTTTTCTTGTGGCAACAGGTCACAAATCAAATCAAATCAAATGTATTTATATAGCCCTTCGTACATCAGCTGATATATCAAAGTGCTGTACAGAAACCCAGCCTAAAACCCCAAACAGCAAGCAATGCAGGTGTAGAAGCACGGTGGGAACCTAGCTGGGAACCACGGTGGGAACCTAGGAACCAGGCTATGAGGGGTGGCCAGTCCTCTTCTGGCTGTGCCGGGTGRAGATTATAACAGAACATGGCCAAGATGTTCAAATGTTTCATAAAAATTGACACAGTCAGGGTCATAATATAAATACATGTAGTTATGAGAGTAGTCCACATAGTATACACTAAACATCTTGCTGCTGTGGATTGCACCTGTGGATATTTCACACAATAGAGATTCTTTAGAGTTTGTCAAAATAATGAAACTTCATTTTTAAAATTCACTGTGGATCCTGATGTAATATCAGGGGAGAATGTTTTGTCTTATATTGGTCAGAACATTTTGAACAGGAGGGTTAGGAAGTGATAAGCCCATTTTAGAGTAATGCTTCATCTTTTCTCTTCTCCCTTCTCTCTCTCTCTTATCGTACTCTCTCTTCATCTCTCTCTCATCTTTTCTCTCTCTCTCTTCATCCCATCTCTCTCTCTTCCTCTCTCTTTCTCCTCTCTTCATCTCTCATCTGTCGTCTCTCTCTCTCTCTCTCATCACCAGTTTTCATCGTACTCTCCTCTCGTCTCTCTCTCTCTCTGCCCAGTTTCATCTCTTCTCTTCTCTCTATCCCAGTTTCATCTCTCTTCTCCTCGTCTCTCATCACCAGTTTTTTTCAAATCTCTCTCTCTCTCTCTCTCTCTCCATTCTGCTCTTCCGACCAAGTTTCAGTCTTCTTGCGCTCTTCTCGTCTCTCTCGCATCCATTCTTATTTTATTTTTCAGCTCATCCAGTTTCATCTCTCGTCTCTCTCTATCTCTTACATCCCAGTTTTCCACATCTCTCATTCGCTCTGCTCTCTGCTCCTCATTTCCCAGTTTCATTTCTTTCTCTCAATCATGCTCATGACTCTCTCTTCATCCACCAATTTCGATCTCTCTGCTCTCATGATCATCTTCTATCATTTCCAGTTTACAGACATCTCTATCTCATCTTTCATCACTCTCTCATGACCTAGTGTTATAGCTGTTCTCTTTTTGAGGCATTTGAAGTGTCATATAATTGATTAGACTCTTACCTGTTGACTAGCATTCTCAACCACTCAGAGTGCCCCCACCAGCAACAGTGTCATACCAATGCACAACCTTCCAATCATTTATGGCAGCTGAGAATTTCAAATAGACCTAACCCTGTAAATTAATATAGTGCCTTGTGGGAACACTGTGAAGATTGTAATGTAATTGAAATCAACAAATCTTCTTCTTCTTCCTCCATATAATGGAAACATCAAAGAGCTTCAAGGAATAATGGATTGGCAACATCCATCATTCCATATAGTCTGTCTGTCTGCACCTCAGGTCATTTAGCTAGCAACTCTGAGATGAAGAAATGGCAACATCATATTTGAAGGAAATTGAAGTTGGTTTAATGGTAATGAAAACCAGCGTTAGCTCTCAGGGGGGTGGTATATACGGATAGTAATAACAATAATACACGGGGCTTATATAGTGCTTTTCAATGACCAAAAGTCGCTTTACAATTGTAACATTAGAGAAGGGTGGTTATATGCAATAACACCACAGTTCATAAAGAGGAGGGTGTTATAGGTTAGAGAAGGGTGGTTATATGCAGTAACATCACAGTTCATAAAGAGGAGGGTAGGTTAGAGGTTAAAAACATGTTTAAAACCATGCAGTATTGTAAAGGTGTGTGTGTGTGTGTGTGTGTGCGTGCAGACGTGTGTGTGTGTGCGTGCAGACGTGTGTGTGTGTGTGCGTGTGCCGGTAACAAGCATTGTGTGACTCCTCTTCCCCTCTAATACCTGGCTGGCAGATATATCTACCTACAGAGGAATAACAACATGTTTTAATTATACGCACTGCAGAATCCACCTCTTCCTGGTTCCTGTGAAATTAGGGAGCAACCACCAGTGACTGGCTGTTTGCTATTGTTTCTATGGAGACGGTAAATGGGGAGAACGTTCCAGGCATGTCCAATAGGTTCCCCGTTGATATCTCCGTATTAGAGTGGCGTATTAGAGTGTGTGCACTGTGCAAGCGATTAAATTGAAAAGTGATTTTAGCTAAGAAAATGTCAAACCTAGGTTGAACTGGGTGTTGAGAGAATGTTGAGGCACGGTTGGTAACTCCTCAGCCCTTTGACATGTGCGATGATCACATTTAAATAGATGTTGAACCCAACTAACTGCACTAACAGAAGTGAAGATTGAAATTTTTCCTCTTTCTGTTGAAATTACATTTACATTTGAGTCATTTAGAGAGTCTTATCCAGAGTGACTTACAGTTAGTTCTATATGACTATGGTAATTCTAGTAGTATTCAGGTGCTGTAGGGACAGAGTCACTGTTTTTCTGTGTCCCAAATGGCATCTTATCCCCTATGGGCCCTGGTCAAAAGCAGTGCACTAGCGTATGGGCCCTGGTCAAAACTAGTGCACTTCCCTATGGGTCCTGGTCAAAATTAGTGCACTACACTATGGGCCCTGGTCAAAAGTAGTGCACTATAAAGGGAATAGGGTTCCATTTGGAACAAAACCTTTGTCTGCATATCTTACAGGCAGAGAGAGTTAAACAGACAAAACAGAGGAGGAGAATTTGGTTTAAGAAAGGGAAAAGGCTTGTTATACATATTAAACACTCTATTGAAGAACAGAACGGTAATGATAAACAATAAGCTTTTATTTGATTTAATGTCTGGTGGTCCCTGAGGCAAAGCAATGTCAAGAGCATTGGCTGATTTTAAGGGAAGGAGAGAAAGTCATGTTTTGCCTCGCAAACAGCGCACATAGCACTGCAACGCGGAAATGTCCTCTCTGCATACATCACCTCAGGTGAAAGAGAGGGAGAGAGAGGGAGAGAGAGGGAGAGAGAGAGAGAGGGAGGGAGGGAGGGAGGGAGAAATTAAAATAGAGACAGACAGACAGACAGACAGACAGACAGACAGACAGACAGACAGACAGAGAAATAGAGAGACAGACAGACAGAGAAATAGAGATACCAAGACAGACAAGAAATAACATTCACAGGACAACTAGAGAAATAAGATATCAACAGACAGCCAGACAGAGACATATAGGGCAGAACAGACAGAACAGAAATATAATGAAATACAGACAGACCAGGCAGACAGGAACATAGAGAACAGAACAGACAACAGACAGAACAACAGACAGACAGTACAGACAGACAAGACAGACAGACAACAACAGGACAGACAGACAGACAACAGACAGCAGACAACAACAGACAGACAGACAGACAGACAGACAGACCATACGTAGAACATACGAGACAGACAGACAGAGCAAATAGAATACAGGACAGACAGAGCAGATACAGGACAGGACAGGACAACAGAGAAGAAATAGAATACAGAACAGACAGAGCAAATAGAATTCACATACAGACAGCAGTACAGAGACAATAGAATACAGACAGACAGACAGACAGACGACAGACAGACAGAGAAATAGAGCAGTACAACAGACATGAGAAATAGAGATACTAACAGACAGACAGACAGAAATAGAGAACCAACACGACAGCACAGACAGAGAAATAGGATACAGACAGACACGCAGACAGAAGAAATAGAAGAACCAGACATGAGACATTATAGACCAGAAAAGACGACAACAGACAACAGACACGAACATACAGCCCAGCAGCCAGACAGCAGGCAGGCAGCAAGGCCAGCAGACAGAGAAATAGATCTCAAATCAAGAAAATAGATAAGAGTGTCGTTATTCGTATTTGAGACAATATTGTCCCAGGCCCACACCACGATAACCATACATAGGCTACTGTAAAGAATCACGATACCCTAGTAACGGTCTACTATAATCTCTCTACCTACTGTAGAAACACAGAAGCCTAGAAACGGTCACTCATAATCCTCTATGGCTACTGTAAGCAAGACGAGATGCTAGAAAACGTCACTATAACTCTCTTCTATGGCTACTGTAGAGAAGAGAAGCATGCTACATAACGCGTCACATAATCTCTCTATGCTGACTGTTAAAGACAGAGATGCTAAAACGGGGCGGGATCACAATAAAGCTCTCTATGGCTACTGTAAAAACACCAAGCTAGAAACCGGTTCACTATAATCTCTCTATGGCACTTAAAGAAACAAGAGATGCTAGAAACGCCGTCACTCATATAATCTCTCTCTACTGTAAAGAAACAGAGATCTAACAACGGTCACTATAATCTCTCTATGCTACTGTAAGAGAAGAGAGATGCTAAGATACGCTCACTTATAATCCTCTATGGCCTACTTAGAGAACAGAAGATGCTAGAAACTCACTATCAATCTCTCATGGCTACTGTAAAGAACAGAGATGCTAGTAAACCTTCACCTATAATCTCTCTATGGCCTACTTTTAAAAACAGAGATGCCTAGAACGGCACTTACTCTTTTGGCATCACTTTCGCCTGACAACGGAGCAACAATTAAGCATCTGACATTCCCAAGATGTGTTCCAAATGACTCCTATTCCGTATAGACGTGAACGTTTTCCTCCATACCTATAGGAGGTGTTTTAGGCCCTTCCCCACATTGTGCTGGTGGTGTGTGTGTGTTGTGTTGGTCGTTGTATGGTTTTGGTGTGTGTGTGTGTGTGCTGTGTGGTGTTGTGGGTGTGTCTTGTGTGTGGTGTTGGTGATGTGTGTGTAGTCGTAGAAAATCCAATCTCAGTCCTATATTATTTATTATAAAAAACTTGATCTATTGTATATCTACACAGAAATGAGCGTCTAGATGTATAGATGGAGGTGACATCATAAAGTGCTGACACGGAAGAACAGATAGAGGTAGTCCATTCAGATATAACAGAGTCATGTTATCAGATATTCCTCCAGATTAACAAACGCTTTGTCTACTTCCTGCTTGATTGAATATGACTGGCTGCCACTCATTGTGTTTTATCAACTAGGACAGAAGGACAGTGGTTCAAATCATTGTCCCTTGTATTAAACCCTGGAGACAATCGTGGGAAGATGAATCTACTGACAGACTCTCAATAAATCATTAACATGTTTTTTGTTTTTTTTTTAAAATCAGGTTTGAGAATTAAACAGACTATCTGGTCAAATAGTGCGCTGTAAAGAACATGTGCCGTTGGAACACGACAGGATTCTCCTGAATAAACCTCCATTCATTCACTCAGCGTCAACGACCCCGTCTGGAGCGGTAAACAACAAGGTTTTCATTCCACCGTTATAGAACGAGGCAGCATGCCAGCCCAGCAACCCGTTATAGAACGAGGCAGCATGGCCAGGCCCAGCAACCGTTATAGAACGAGGCAGCATGGCCAGGCCCAGCAACCCAAGGCGGGTGGAGGAGACAGATAAAGTTGTTATTGGCAGAGAGGAAGAGGCACACAAGGACACAAACACGCTCTCTCTCACATACACGCACACCCAGACACACACCCACACGCACAMCCACACACACACTAATCTGTCTGTTGTCTCTGTACTTTGCTATTAGTCTCCCAGGCCCCTGCAGGACTCCTGCTATAATCTGAGCTGTGCTACAATCCAGATAACACCCTAACACGCTAAAACCCTAGCCTCTTTCCATTCACCCCCTCTACGTCTCCTCTACAGCTACTTACAGACCAATTATCAGGGCTGGGGGGGGGGATGTTCTTCGGCTATTGTTATTGCCCTCTTGTTATTGGTTGTACAGTACAAACCCAGGAGTTTTGAATGGACTGAGATGTTATAGGTCCAACCCCCAAAAACCACAGTCTATTATATTGTAGTTAATAATTCCTTAGAAGGTTTCTGGACATCCTCAATGACCCCCATCGTGTCCCCTGTTTAGTAATTATTATGATTTGATCAATTTATCTGTGTAAACCTTTCATTTACCATAAATGCATTCCGAGTGGCCACCTATTCCCCATGTGGTGCACTACTTTAGACCAGAAGGGCCCATAGATTYCCCCCATAGAGCCTGGGTCAAAAGTAGTGCACTGTAAAGGGAATAGRGTGCCATTTGGGACAAAGCCCAGAAGTCCTGAGTTTGTACTGTCTTATTTTTTGTTTTTTTGATCGTGGTAAAAACAGATGCTGCATGGTGTTCTGTCAGGGTCCATTTTAATGTACAATCAGAAAGGGAACCCCGGTGCTCTCTCAGAAGCTTGGCTGGTGCATAAAACCTATGAATTCAGAGAAACAAAGAGGTGGAATGGGTCCGCACCGTCTATTTCTGACTCATTTGTATACATGGCCAGGGGGGCCGCGTCCCTGATTGGCAGGTGAGTGACAACSCTGATTAGAACCACCTGCTGCTCATCTGTTGTTCTTTACAAATGCTGTTTTGAATTAAATAACATTTTACTGACACACTGTCATTTCATTTGACTTCAATAAGCCACCAGCCTTCTCAATGTCTGCTTACCATATGGTACCTCCTATATCCACTCTGCCCAGACTGGGTGAAAAGCTGCGTTTTTGATTTAATTGCACTTCCTTATGTTAGAAAGTACATTTTACCAAGACAAATATGATTCTTCATGTTCTGAATCATTCAGTGAGGTCTTTCTATAACATATCATTAACATTATATCTAAAAAGTTGGATTTCGTAACCTAATAAGCAAATAACCTAATAAGCAAATAACCTAATAAGCTAATAAGCTAATAACCGAATATCGAATAAGCTATATCTAATAATCTTATAATCCTTAATTAAGCTTAATACCTAATAAGCAATAACCTAATAGTGAATAACTGAATAAGCTAACTAACCTAATAAGTGAATAACCTATAAGCTTATATAACCTAATAAAACTAATAACCTAATAGCTAATAACCAATAACGAAAACCTGAAATAAGCGAACATAAATAATCCGAATAACTATAATATCAACTAATAAGCTAATAACGCATAAAATAAACCTATAAAGCAATAACAAGTGAATAACTGAATAAGCTAATAATCGAATAGCTAATAATAGCTAATAACCTAATCATCTAATAAAAACCTTAATAATCTAATTAAGCATAACCGTAAGCTAATAGCTAATAACCTTAATAAACCTAATAAGCAATCAATAAGCTTAGATAAGCTAATAAGCTAAAACCTATAAACCATAATACTAAATAAACCTAATACATGAATAAGCCTAATCACCTAATAAGCTAATAACTAATAAGCTAATAAAGTGAATATAAACCCTAAATATAACCTAATAAGCTTTAATAACCTAATACCATAATAACCTAATAACCTAATAACACAAATTACACCTATATAAGCATAATAAGCTCTTCTAATAAGCTAATAAGCTTAATAAGCTAATAACCTAATAACCTGAATAATCAATAACTGCTACTAATAATACTAATAACTAATAACCTATAATACCTAATAAAATCCCACTGAATAAGGCAAAATAACTAATATTAAATATACCTTGAATAACCTGAATAAGCTAAATAACCTATATAGGCGAATAACCTAATAAGCTAATAAACCATGTAAATAAACTATAAATAAAAACCTTCTAATAACGCATTAATACCATCGCTAAATAACCTAATAATGGAATAAGCCGAATTTAAGACTAATAACCATATAACCTAATAAATCTAATAACCTAATTAAAGCGAATAATCGAATAAACTTTAAATAACCTTAATAACGCTTAATACTAATAATCCTAAACCTAATAATCTTAATAAGCGTCAAATATAACCTGAATAATCTAATAAGCCTTAATAACCTATAATAAGCTCAATAAGCTAATTAAGCTAATAGCTAATTACCCTAATACCCTAATAACCTAATAAGCTAATAACCTAATACCATAATAACCTAATAACCTAATAAGCGAATAGCTGAATAAGCTAATCACCTAATAAGTGAATAACCTAATCAGCTAATAACCTAATAACCTAATAAGCTAATAACCGAATAAGCTAATAACCTAATAAGCGAATAACCTAATAAGCTAATAACCTAATAAGTGAATAACATAATACGCTAATAACCTAATAAGCTAATAACCTAATATTCTAATAAGCTAATACGCTAATAACCTAATAAGTGAATAAGCGAATAAACTAATAACCTAATAAGCGAATAACCTAATAATCTAATAACCTAATAAGCTAATAAGCTAATAAGCTAATAAGCACCGAGCTCTGTTGACATGTTGTGGTTGTCTGCAAAGTTGTTTCCGCTGCTCCCAAAAAGCCAAATTAACATGACACGAACTGAATATACAGAGATACGCTTGTTTTTGTGAAAAATATTTGAAAAAGAATATGAATTTTGCATTAAGAGTATACTCAAATATGAAAATACTACATGTCATGACTCAAAAACAAGATCTATCTTACCTCCATATTGTTTTCTGTCTTCCGGATTGGAGAATAAGATGATGAGTTAGTTAGCATCCAGCATAGCTGACTCAATGCTATTTTCCTGATTTTCTCCTCTGGCCTCCATTGATTTATGACCACTTTTCTCCTCTGGCCTCCATTGATTTAGTCACCCTGATTCTGACCATCCTACAAGGGT
>NW_019943424.1:81817-94424 GCF_002910315.2 Salvelinus sp. IW2-2015 | reverse complement strand
TCACGTCTATTTCTGACTCATCTGTATACATGCCAGGGGGCGCGTCCCTGGATTGGCAGGTGAGTGACAACCCTGATTAGAACCACCTGCTGCTCATCTGTTGTTCTTTACCAATGCTGTTTTAATTAAATATCATTTTACTGACACACGTCATTTTCATTTGACTTCAATAAGCCACAGCCTTCTCAATGTCTGTTACCATTATGGTACCTCCTTATATCCACTCTGCCCAGACTGGGTGAAAAGCTGCGTTTTGATTTAATTGCACTTCTCCTTATGTTAGAAAGTACATTTACCAAGACAAAATGATTCTTCATGTTCTTAATCATTCAGTGAGGCTTATCTATAACATATCATTAACATTATATCTAAAAGTTGGATCTTTGTAAGTCCATGAATAAGCAATAACTCTAATTAAGCAAAATAACCTAATAGCTAATGAAGCTCAATAACCTAATAACTGGAAATAAGTGGAATAAATCGAATTAAGCATAAGCTATAGCATACACTAATAAACCGATACATAATAAGCAAAATACCAATAAGTGATAATGAATAAGCTATACACTAAATAAGTGAAGTAACCAATAATAGATAACCCTAATAAACTAAGTACCTAATAGCTCAATAACCCCAATAAGCCTAATAGCGATATACCGAATAAGCGGAATACCTAATAACTATACAACGAATAACCTAATAATCAACGAATACTTGAATAAGCTAATAACCTATAAGTAATAACCCTAATAAGCTATACTAATAAGTGAATACCGAAGTAACGCTAACTAAGCCTAATAATCTAATAAATACAGCTAATAACCCTAATAACCGAATACCCTAATAACATTTTACTTTAGCATTTACATTTGAAGTTATTTAGCAACGCTCTTATCAGAGTCTACATACAGCCTCATCAACTGAAATAAGTGAATACGAATAAGCTATAACCTAATAAGCTAAGATAACCTCAATAGCCATATAACCTATGAACCTAATAAGCGAATAGCTGAGAAAGCTATCACCTCAATTAAGCTTAATAGACCTAATAAGCTAATAACGCGGAATAAGCGAATACCTATAAGGTACTACACCTAATAAGCATATAACCTAATAAGTGAGATAACAAATACTGCTAATAACCTAATAACCTTAAAGCTACTTAACCTAATATTACTAATAAAGCTAATACGCTAATAACCTATAAGTGAATAAGCGAATAACACTAATAACCATAATAAACCTAATATCTAAGAACCTAATAAGTGAATAGCGATAAACTGCTAATAACCTAATAACCTAATAAGTGAATAAGCGAATAAACTAATAACCTAATAACCTAATAATCTAATAACCTAATAACCTAATAAGCTAATAAGCTAATAAGCTAAGACCCCTTGCAGTCTGAAATGATCATGTTTCTGACCCCTTGCAGTCTGAAATGATCATGTGTTTGACCCCTTGCAGTTTGAAATGATCATGTTTTTGACCCCTTGCCGTCTGAAATGATCATGTTTTTGACCCCTTGCAGTCTGAAATGATCATGTTTTTGACCCCTTGCAGTCTGAAATGATCATGTGTTTGACCCTTGCAGTCTGAAATGTCCCCTGTTGGTGCTTTTAGGGTTAACTGTTGTTTTGTGTAGCGTTGATTTATTAGATTGTATAGAGCAGCCTTTCTTAAAGTGTGGGTCGCAACGTGTCAGAGTCAATTTATATTTACTTCATTAATTACTGGAATTGATTTTGCCAAGTGCATCTGCACTCTCTGTTCAGTGCGCAGCGGTCTCTGCTTAGCAGCGGTCTCTGCTTAGCAGCGGTCTCTGCTTAGCAGCGGTCTCTGCTTAGCAGCGGTCTCTGCTTAGCAGCGGTCTCAGCGGTCTCTGCTTACTCTGCTTAGCAGCGGTTTCTGCTCAGTTTGGCAACTGCGCAAGTGTGAGAGGGAGATGCCCGTGTGCTTCGCGGTTTACCGGATATTACCGCAAGTTTCTTGAAGATCACTCCGTGACCCACACTCTGCAGCGCTGTCGTTCAAGCCACTGACTTGTCATTCCCACTCGCCATCACTCACCGCTGTCATCAAATGGACTCATGCTAGCCACAAGTTGTGACTGAGCTCAATCGTCATGAAACACATATACAGCGATGACTTTCTCTCTCTTTCATACAAACTTATAACGAGGAGCGCCCACAATGTGTTTTGTGCAGGGAAGTGCTTAACATTAGTAATGAGTCTCTCAAAACGAACAAATTAATAAAATGACACATCCTCACCAAACATCCACAGCATGACGTTAAACCTAGAGAGTTCTTTCAGACCAGGGCAGAATGCTTCAAGAAACAGTGCTTCGACAGTGGAAAAGTAAGTCAGCTAGCAAGGCATTGTTGTCATTTTAGAACAGGTGATGATAAGCAGAAATAAGGGAGTACTAACTAACTCTCATAGTAGTAGATGTGAGTTTCTCTTTCAAACAATCCCCTGGCTTGTACACAGCTAATAGCTAACATTCACCAAAGCAAGCTAGCTACTGATAGTGCAACCCTAGCAACAGTACAGACAAAACTAGTCTATGTTGGAACTGTTGCTGTTAAAACACAATAATCATTTTTATTATTAACTTTCAACAATCATTTCTACAGTAAGATGTACAGTAGGCCTGATCATTTTTTATCTGTACTGTTACTTTCGTTTGCACTATCAAAAAGCCTGCGTGTGTGTTCTGTTATTCATCTGTGTGATGTGATCAACCAGTTTATTCCAGTTCAGAATGGAAATTATTTATTGTATTTTAACAGCAACAGTTCTAACCTAGACAGGTATGTAAGAGTGTTTTTACTGGGGGAAAATAAACATGAATAGATATTTATATGGATATTTAATGTCATTGTTATTTGTTTTTATGTGTTTCTATATTTCTATATTTCTATTGTTTCTATATTGCATTTGTTTTAGGCATACGGGCAATGAAATGTAAAGATATTTATGTATAGTTGCATATTTTCCTAAACTTGGGTYCCAGGAAAACAYGGATTTTCTCATTTGGGTCCCACGCTGAACAAGGTGATGAACCCCTGGTTTAGAGATATATCAATCAGGGCTTTACTCGTCAAAGGTAGTGTTGGAGGGGTATGACACACACACACACACACACACACACACACACACACACACACACACACACACACACACACCACACACACACACACACACAACACACACACACACACACACACACACACACACACGGACGCATGCAGTGTACGCATGCACACACACACACACACATCATCAGTTGTATACCTGGGCAGTTGTATACCTGGCAGTGTTATACCTGGGGCAGTGTATACCTGGGCATTGTAACCTGTGGGCAGTTGTATACCTGGGATGCAGTTGTATACCTGGGGCTACAGGATATCTGCCCTGCGCTGCGCTTCTGCCCTTTAAATATTGTAATCTATGATTATTTTTAACAGAAACATAACTACTGGAAACTCTGTTTAATATCCTTGGTCTCGTCCACTCTCGCTATTTATCACTGTGTGGTGTTTATTTACAGTTTTTTACAATCACTTTGGCTACATAAACAGCTGTTATTTAAGCATTTGTGGGCCTTTCTGTTAGCTTGAATGAGTCTGGACATTCTCCTCTGACCTCTCTCATTAACAAGGTGGTTTTGCCCACAGAACTGCTCTCACTGAATGTGTTTTGTTATCGCACCATTCTCTGTAAACTCTAGAGACTGTAGTGCGTAAAAATCCCAGGAAGCAGCTGTTTCTGAGATGCTGGAATCACCATGAGTGCATCAACAATCATACCACGGTCAAAGTTGCTTAGAATACTCATCTTGCCTGTTCTAATGTTTATGTCGAACAACATCTAAAGCTCTTACTCTATATACTCTATATATTGAGTTGCAGGCAGCCACATATTCGCAGTTCGAATGTAACCTTCCTTGATGAGCTAAATCAGGTCTGTAGAGCTGATGGCATGACCTATGTCATTGTGTGGATAATGTCAGTTTATCAGGTTATAATGTCAGGTTATCCACCATGCTCAAATGGTGCAAGCATGGTTTCAGGCCCATCCATAATTTACCACCCTGTACTTACCCCCACACTCTCCTTTCCTTAACCCAATTTTTGTAATTTTTCTCCACATGGGGTGGAAGGTATATGATAGGTGCCCTCACGAACAAGCCACCCTTCTCCAGGCCATGGATGACCATGCAATGACATCACGGCAGACCAGTTGAGGCCTGGATTCGCCCGAAGATTCTTCCCAAGATGTTTGGCTAATGAAAACATCCATTTGATGTGGATGAGAACCTGTGGCCAAATCACAAAGACAGGGTGATGGGAAATATAGAAGGACCGAATCAATCTTTTGGTTTGCTTTTTACAGAAGCCAGGTGAGGAACACTGTAGTCTTTTTTTGTAAGCTAATTATATTTTAGCTTTGATTCAAAGAAACCTATGTTGTGATTTGATTGTTTTTCATCAAGTATTGATCAATTTTTTCAATGATTCCACTGTGTCGTAGTATATTCTCTCTACTAGTCCTTTTACAGTGATGTATTTACATGTAGTATAATGAAACATTTTTTACATTTTTTTACATACAACATATGAAAAATGTATTCACATATTTTGTACTACAATATTTAATGATTGTACAAACAACTACACAGTGAAACTATCGGTATCTGGTGTGTGGGTGATCTAAATGGAATTTCTATGGTATTTCGTGATAAATAGAGTTATTTAAACCAATAATTCTGCAAATGCAAGGTTCTTTAAAGATATGAATGCACAATGCAATGTTTTGAACATTGGACACCTGTGTTACAAGTGATGACCGTTTTGAGTTTGTTTAGGTTTTGAAAAATGACCACAAGGTTCTGAAATTAGTGCCAAATGAACTGTAAAAACTAAACATAGGATGTTTGTGTTTTTTAGACCCCATCATAGCACTGAGACTGCACTCGTGAAGGTGGTAAATTACCTTTTAATGGCGTCAGACCGAGGCTCTGCATCTGTCCTCTATGCTCCTAGACCTTAGTTGATTGTGAATCATCCATCACCACATTGTTTTGAGAGATTGAAACCCTAGTTGGTCTACCGACAAGTTCTGCTGTTTAGATCTTATCTGTCGGGGAAAGATATCAGTTTGTCTCTGTGGATGGTTTGATCCTGTGACAAAATTCAACTGTAAATTTCGGTGTTCCTCAAGGTTCCGTTTTTGGACCACTATTGTTTTCACTATATATTTTACCTCTTGGTGATGTCATTCGGAAACATAATGTTAACTTTCACTGTTATGCGGACGATACACAGCTGTTCATTTCGATGAAACATAGTGAAGCCCCAAAATTGCCCTCSCTRGAAGCCTGTGTTTCAGACATAAGGAAGTGGATGGCTGCAAATGTTTTACTTTTAAACTCGGACAAAACAGAGATGCTAGTTCTAGGTCCCAAGAAACAAAAAGATATTCTGTTGGATCTGACAATTAATCTTGATGGTTGTACAGTCGTCTCAAATAAAACTGTGAAGGACCTCTGCGTTATTCTGGATCCTGATCTCTCTTTTGACGAACATATCAAGACTGTTACAAGGACAGCTTTCCATTTACGTAACATTGCAAAAATCTGAAACTTTTTGTCCAAAAATGATGCAGAAAAATGTATCCATACTTTTGTCACTTCTATATTAGACTACTGCAATGCTCTACTTTCCGGCTGCCCGGATAAAGCACTAAATAAACTTCAGTCAATGCTAAATACGGCTGCTAGAATCTTGACTAGAACCATAAAATGTGATCATATTACACTAGTGCTAGCCTCCCTACACTGGCTTCCTGTTAAGGCAAGAGCTATTTTAAGGTTTTACTGCTAACCTACAAAGCATTACATGGGCTTGCTCCTACCTATCATTCTGATTTGGTCCTGCCCTACATACCTACACGTACACTACGGTCACAAGACACAGGCCTCCTTATTGTCCCTAGAATTTATAAGCAAACAGCTGGAGGCAGGGCTTTCTCCGATAGAGCTCMATTTTTATGGAATTGTCTGCCTACTCATGTGAGAGACGCAGACTCGGTCCCGACCTTTAAGTCTTTACTGAAGACTCATCTCTTCAGTAGGTCCTATGACTGAGTGTAGACTGGCCCGGGTGTGAAAACGTGGAAGCGGAAGGGCACTGGAGGGGACGAACCACACTTGCTGTCTCTGGCCTGGCCGGTTCCCTCTCTCCACTGGGGATTCTCTTGGCCTCTAGACGCCTATTTAAAGGGACTGAGTAACTGGCTTACTGGTGCTCTTCCTATGGCGTTCCTAGAGGGGTGCATCACTTGAGTTGGGGGTTTGCAGTCAGGCTGACCGTGATCTTGCCTGTCGCGGGTGCGCCGCACCGGGTGTGCCGTGAAGGGGAGAACTTTGGTGGGCTCAGCTTGTTTAGGGGGTAGGACTTGGTGGTCTGTTGATATCCCTCTAGTTGGTGTGGGGGGTGTATGCTTTGGCAAGTGGGTGGGTGCTGTGTGCTTTGGCTAAGTGGGTGGGGTTGGGCAAGCGGCCTGGTTGGCCCTGTCCGGGGGTTCGATCAGATGGGCTAGCTGTCCTCACTGACCCCTCCTGTCTCAGCCTCACCTTTTTATGCTGCATAATGTTTATGTGGTCGGGGGGCTAGGGTCAGTCGTTAATATTCTGAGGAGTATTACTCCTGTCTATTTCCGGTGTCTTCTTGTGAATTGTAAGTATTGGTCCCTCTAACCTTGTCTCTTTGCTCTCTTTCTCCTCTCTTCTCTCAGAGGACCTGAGCCCGAGGACCATTGCGCTGCAGGACTACCTGGTCCTGATGACTCCTTGCTGTCCCCAGTCCACGCTGGTTTGTTGCTTGCTGTGCCAGTTTTCAACTGTATTGCTGCAGCTATGGGAAAACCCTGACGTGCTTCCCCGGGCGTTTGCTAGCCTTGTCCCGGCCTGCTGTTTCCAACTCTCTCTCTTCTACCCCGCACCTGCTGTCTACTGACCTCTGAATGATTCGGCTATGAAAAGAACAACTGACATGTTACTCCTGAGGTGCTGTACCTGTTGGCATCCCTCTTACAACCACTATGATTATGTATTTATGTGACCCTGCTGGGTCATGCTATGAACGTTTGAACATCTTGGTGCTATGTACTGTTGATATATCTCCCAGAAGAAGAGGACTGGCCCGCCCCGTGCAGAGCCGTGGTTCCTTCTCTTAGGTGTCTTCCAGGGTCTTCCTTTCTAGGAAGTTTTTCCTAGCACCACTGTGCTTCTATCATCTGCATTTGCTTGCTGTTTGGGGTTTTTAGGCTGGGGTTTTGTGACAGCACTTTGTGACATCTGGCTGATGTAAGAAGGGCTTTATTAATACATTTGATTGATGATTTTTTTGTTGATTTTTCTGTGGCGATGCGGTGGCAAAAACCAGCAGGTCTGTGTTCAGTTCTATTGAGAGATGATCCAATGACATTTCAGGCTGATTACGATGTCTCCTATACTTTTTAATGAGAACAGGGTAGGAGAAGGACGAGAACAGGGGGAGAGAGGAGGGGGGAGAGGAGAGACAGGGGAGAGAGAGGGGGGAGGAGGACGAGAACAGGGGAGGAGAGGGGAGGGGAGAGAAACAGGGGAGAGAGAGGAGGAGAGGACGAGAACAGGGGAGAGACTAAGCTTGGAGACCCTGGGACTGAACACCTCCCTCTGCAACTGGGTGCAGATTCCTGACGGGCCGCACCTTGTGGTCAGAGTAGGCAACATCACCCACACTGACCCTCAACTTGGGGTCCCGCAGTGGGGGGGGTGGCTTAGTCCCCTCCTGTAACTTCCCTGTTCACCGACGAATGATGAGCCTACAAGGAAGAGGTCAGAACCTTGCGTGTGTGCCTAGGACAACACACTCTCCCTCAACGTAAGTAAGACAAGCGGTGATAGTAGACTACATGGAAACGGGCACACTCCCTCCACATCGACAGGGTTGCGTGGAGCGGGTCGAGAGCTTTCAAGTTCTTCTGTGAACAGAGTAACACCTGTTCTCTATATAATACACTTACTATGGGGTTGTGACCAGAGTAACACCTGTTCTCTATTTAATTACGACTACTTATTGGGTGTTGTGACCAGAGTAACACCTGTTCCTTATATAATACACTACTGTGGGGTTGTGACCAGAGTAACACCTGTTCCTTATATAATACACTACTGTGGGGTTGTGACCAGAGCAACACCTGTTCCTTATATAATACACTACTGTGGGGTTGTGACCAGAGTAACACATGTTCCCAATATAATACACTACTATGGGGTTGTGACCAGAGTAACACCTGTTCCCAATATAATACACTACTGTGGGATAGGATCTTGATTGGGAGTGTATGTATATCTATTACCTATGCTCTTGATTGGGTCTTTTTGTCTCTCTATCCTCGTCCAGGATAACAGGATAATTGTTGTCAAGTTCATGTACTCAATAAAGCTTTGATTGGATTTATTCAGGAAATAAAGATGGCCATGGATCTCAGACAAAAGTACAGGATTACAGTGCGTAACCGTTTAGGACAGTGGCCTGTTTAGAATGTGCATGTCTTCTTATTGTGAATCTTTGTATTAAGTAACRTAGATGATACTCTTATTATCTTTCWATCAGTTTGACTCTGATTCTATGATTAGTATTCCAACACAAAGCACAACCACCGTTAGAAACGCAACAGCATGTAAACAGAAAAATGATATTACCTCATTAGTAGAAGCCATCCATAGATTCCACTGACTGTAGTCGTTGTAATTGCAGTGGCAGAAGAGAAACTGCAGTAAAAGATTTTCAGTATAAATACAGAAGAGAAGAGTACATCTCCCTCTCTCCTCCTGCTCTTCTCTCTCTCCTGCCTCTCTCTCCTCTCCTCTGCCTCTCTCTCTCTCCTCCTCGCCTCTCTCTCTCTCTCCTCTGCTCTCTCTCTCTCCCTCCTGCCCTCTTCTCTTCTGCTCTCTTCTCTCCTCTCTGTCTCTCTCCCTCCTTCTGCTCTCTTCTCTTCTCTCTCCATCTCTCTCCTCTGCTCCTCTCTCCTGCCCTCTCTCTCGTCTCCATCCTCTGCTCTCTCGCCTCTCGTTGCCCTCCCGTCCTCTCTCTCTCTCCTCCCGCTCTCTCTTCCCCTGCCTCTCTCCTTCGCCTCCTCCTGCCTCTCCTCTCCCTCCGCTCTCTCTCTCCTCGCTCCTTCTCTCTTCTGCCTCTCTTCTCTCCTCTTCCTGCCTCTCTCTCTCTCCTCCATCTCCTCCTCCACCTCTCTCCTCCCTCCATCCGCACGCTCTCTCTCCTCTCCCTCTCTTCCCTCCCCTTAGTCCATTGAGAGGAGATACTCAGTTGTGGTGTCAGGGGACAACAGAATGAGTCTGGAGTCCTGGTATATCTCACAGGGGAGTGTGTGTGTCTGTGTGGTTTTTGTGCGTGCGGTGCGTGTTTGTGTGCATGATGTGTGGTGTGAATGGTCTGATGCGAATCAGCCAGAGTCAGTGCCAGCAGCAATCCAGATACAAGCTGGTCCTGATTAACAGTAGGACTGATGAGGACATCTATCCAGATACCAGCCTGGTCCTGAAACAGCAGGACTGATGAGGACAGCTAGCCAGCCAGGCGCCTGGACTGATAAAGTAGGAACTGATGGGACATCTAACCAGCCAGGCAGCCTGGACATGTGAATCAGTAGAAATGAATGAGGACATCTATCCAGATACCAAGCCTGGTCGCTGATAAAAAGTAGGAACTGATGAGCAAATCTATCCAGATACTCAGCCTGGGCCTGATAACAGTAGGACTGATGAGGACATCTACCAGCCAGGCAACCTGGACCTGATAAAGTAGGAATGAAATGAGGAGCTTAACAGCCAGGGCAGCCTGGTTCTGATACCAAGAGACTGATGAGGACAGCTGCCAGCCAGGCAGCCTGGACCTGATAACAGGTAGAAGTGAATGAGGACAGCTAACGAACAGCCTGGCCTGATAGAACAGTAGGACTGATGAGGACATCTATCCAAAGCCAGGCAGCCTGGATCCTGAATACAGAGTAGGAAATGAACTGAGGACAGTAACCAGCCAGGCACGCCTGGTCCTGATAACAGTAGGACTTGAGGACATCTACCAGCAGGCAGCCTGGTCCTGATACACAGGAACTAATGAGGACAGCTAGCCGCCAGGCAGCCTGGACTGATAACAGTAGAACTGATGAGGACATGCTACAGCCAGGCACTGGTCTGAACAGTAGACTGATGAGGACATCTATCCAGATCCAGCCTGGTCCTGATAACAGTAAGGACTGATGAGGGACAATCTATCCGATACCAGCTGGACCTGATAACGTAGACTGATGAGGACAGCTAGCCAGCAGGCACCTGGACCTGTACAGTAGGATATGAGGACATCTAACCAGCCAGGCAGCCCTGGTTCTGATACCAACAAAATGATGAGGACAGCTAGCCAGCAGGCAGCCTGGACGTGATAGAACAGTAAAGGACTGATGAGGACAGCTAGCCGCCAGGCAGCTGGCCTGATAACAGTAGGACTGATGAGGACATGCTAACAGCCAGGCAACCTGGTCCTGATACACGAGAAACTGATGAGGGAAGCTAGCAGCCAGGCAAGCCTGGACCTGTGACAGTAGGACTGTATGAGGTACAGCACCAGCCAGGCGCCTGGTCCTGTGAACAGTAGGACTAGGATGAGGAAGTAGACAGCCATGGCAGCCTGGTCCTGATACCAGCATAATGATGAGGACAGCTAGCGCAGGCAGCTGGACCTGTGAAAGTAGGACGATGAGGAACAGCTAGCCAGCAGGAGCTGGTCCTGATAACCCGCCAGGACTAGATGAGGAGCTAGCCAGCCAGGCACCTGGATCTGTGAACAGTCGGACTGATGAGGAACAGCTAACAGCCAGGCAGCCTGGTCCGTGAACACGTAGGACTGATGGGACAGCTAACAGCCAGGCAGCTGGTCTGATACAGCAGAACTGATTGAGGATAGTAGCGCCAGGCAGCCTGGACTGTGAACAGTAGGAATGAGGAAGCCTCAGCCAGCGAGGCACCTTGGTCCTATACAGCAGGATGATGAAGGACAGCTAGCCAGCCAATTGGCAGCCTGGCTGTGAAAGTAGGACTGATGAGGCAGCTAGCGCAGCAGGCAGCCGGTCCTTCGTGGAACAGTAGGACTGATGAGGACAGGCAGCCGGCAGCTTTAATAGCTGGTGCACTATTGGCGCCTGATCAGAAGTAGTGACTATATATATATATATGAAATGGGTGCATTTTTTTGACCTCCAATGATCCACTCTCTCGCAAACAGCCAGTCGTTTCAGAGGGTCTCAGTTTGAGTCCCAAATACCAGACGGCTAACTTCTCTATCGTGCAGCTACTTTTAACCAGGGCCATAGGGAAAGGTGTAGTTTGGGATGCACGAAGGGCCCATTGGACATCAGCAATGTGAACTAGATGACTCTGCTAAACTGTGCAGGATGAGAAAGCTAGAGAGAGACTAGTGTCTCAGTATTATGTCCGTGTCAGGGGCTTAATGCTGACTCATATGGTATAGGCAGGCACAAATCCTCCCAGATTACACCCTCCTCCTCTCCCCTCCGCTCCGCTCCGCTCCGCTCCGGGACGACAGCAGCTCAATGCAGCACCTTGGAGTCTGGGGTGGAAAAGTAATATCTACGATCACTATTAGGATGAGCCCAGATAGATATCATCTATTCTGAGAGTTAATAACTGTGGCTGTTTTTCTTTGAGTTGGAGTTGGGGAGATTGCAACAAGGTCACATTCTTTGAGAGGACATGTTTTGTATTGCAATAATGTGCCACAAGACTGTTAGGCATTAACTCCAGCAACTAATTAAGTCTAAGGCAAGGCTGCCCCTATGGGCCGTGGTCAAAATCACTTCATAGGGACCAGGGTGGCAGCCAGGTCGCAGTTGTAAATGAGAACTTGTTCTCAACTGACCTACCTGGTTAAATAAAGGTGAAATAAATAAATGTAATAAAAACATTTAGAATGCAGAACATGTGGTGTATGCTGCCCAGTCGCATCAATCACTCTCTACAATAACAAGCCAATTACACGCAGTCCTACAGCTGCATTCATTATAGGAAACCAGGTTCATTTAATACTGAGAACATCCATTTTGRATTCATTCGTAGAGCAAATATAGTGTTTTACTTTGTTGGCTTTGTTTATATAGTTGATATTAGATTACACTGTTTGCGATGCAATCACATTTGATTGATTGATTTTAAGAGTACATATTTTGTCATCACATTGATTGACTCCTGAAAAGGATCCTARAAGGGCTAGCATCCCCCTCTCAACAACTCCCCAGTCATACACCCWTTACAATCCAAACTAGAACACTAGGATCACACTCAGCCTTTATACTGTACTGAACCAAACCCTRTGTGAAAGTGGTGGAGTTAAACACACTACTACAGCAATATAGCCCCAGAACAATCAGATGGGGGTTGACAGGCAGCGTAGCAATAGACCTACAGTATGGTTCATACTCTGGGCTTGTGTCCCAAATGACACCCTATTCCCTATACAGTGCT
>NW_019943424.1:72457-81792 GCF_002910315.2 Salvelinus sp. IW2-2015 | reverse complement strand
CTACTGACCACAAGCGGTGGGCAATTGGGACACGAGCTGTGTGTGAAGTGAGTCAGTTAAACATCTCTTTTAACCATGGTGACTATACTGGCTAAACCCTCTATTTTAAACACCCCTGTGAACTATACTGCTAAAAAACTGCTATTTAACTGACTAGCTACACCTACACTGTGACTATAACTGCTAAAACACTCTAATTTAACACTCGTGACCATACTGCTAACACTCTAATTTACAACTTGTGCTATAACTGCTAAACACTCTATTTGTAACACTGTGACTATACTGCTAAACCACTTTATTTTAACATACTGTGACTAATACTGCTAAACACCTCTATTTGTAACACTGTGACATCTCAAATCACTAACACTGTACTATAACGAACTCTATTTTAACACTGTGACTTATGCTAAACACTCTATTTTAACACTGTGCCTACTATATGCTACAACATTCTATTTTAACAATGTGACTATACTGCTAAAACACTCTCTTTTAACACTGTGATTATAACTGCTAAAACACTCCTATTTTAACAGCTGTGAACTATACTGCTAAACACTCCTAATTTCACACTGTGACTATTATCTGCTAAACACTGCTATTTTAAACAATGTGAACTATACTGGGCTAAACACTTCTTTTTTTAACACTATGACTAATGACTGCTAAACCTCTATTTTAAAAACACTGTGACTATACAGCTAAACACTCTATTTTAACACTGGTGACTATCCTTCATAAGGCAGTTCCAGTGGTGTTTGATCTGCAGCTCTACGACAAACTGTCCATGTCAGCTATTTCCAGAGCCGCTGATACTCTGAGGCTGCATCCCAAATGGCACCTATTCCTTAGTGCTAATGTTAAGTCACTTCTTTAGATCAAAGCTCTATGGGTCCTGGTTCAAAAGTACTGCAACTGTATAGGGACTAGGGTGCCCAATTTTGGGACTCAGGGCTGGAAACTCTGTGCCCCCCCCCCCCCCCCACAGTCCCTCAGTCTCATAGTCCTGGACACTAAGGGCTATAGTTCGCGGTTCCCCTCCATCCTATTAAAAAATGAATAAATTGAAACCGACCTCTGGGACCATAAAGGAATACCAGTCCCAATTAGTGCAGACTTAATTGCCCATAGTAATGACTGGGTGATAAATTTCTTTCAAATGATAATTTCATATTGTATTATGTTTCTGGTATTTTTCACTTGCAATAAGAAGTATGGGAGTGTTGGGGAGGTCTGTGTTCTAATGACGGATGCCTTATCTTCGAAGCTCTGATTCCAGAATCAAACGCTTCAGAGATGAGTTTCCACTGATAGCTTGAATACAGATCAGGAATAAAAGAAATATGATAAGATTGTTTTTCGACCTATGATAGGCACATGTCTCTGTGCGGTTTCATTAGGTGAATCTAATTAGTCTTGTGATTCTACAATTTTTTAGAACTTTTAGCAGCGCTCTTATCCTGAGTGGGACTTACAGGTTAAAACTTCTTCTTAATAGGGGGCGCTGGTTTTCAACTTTGGGAAAAAATCGTGCCCAAATTTAAAACTGGCCCTGTACTCTGTTCTCGGGATCATACCAATTATGCCTACTATTGAAATAGAAAAACACTTCTGAAGTTTTAAAACTGTTTGAATTATATCTGTGAGTAAAACAGAAACTTCATTTGGCAGCAAAAACTCCAAACAGGAAGTGAAAATTCTGAATCTTTGCACTTCATACGCCTTCCCCACTAGATGTCAACAGGCAGTAGAATGTTGAAATGGGGTGTCCTAGCTTGATGTGAGACCGAGATGAGAGCTTTGGAGTGCAGGTCCGCTCTTTTGGCAGTATTCACTTGCGCACCAGGGAAGCTCACATTGGTCCTTCTTGAAATGCGTTAGGTATAATCACGACGAAAGCTCCGGCTCTGATTTTATTGGATCATATGAAGAAAACATCAATAAAGTCGGATTTTCAAACCGAGTTTGAACCAGTTATTCAACGTTTATTTGGGATTTTGGAATTTTTCGTTCATCCGCTAAGTATTTCTTTGACAGGAAGAAATGGAGCATTCTAACAAAAAAACAACGATTTAAATTCTGGAATAGGACTCCTTGCCAGCAACATTCTGATGGAAGATCATCAAAAGTAAGAGAATATTTTCTGATGTTATTTCGTTATTTTTTGGGTTGTGTTGGCTCCACCAAGGCGGAGAATTGTTGGGCGCTGTCTCACAATATTGCATGCTGTACGTTGTACTACAGTTATTTTTTTAAATCTAACACGCGGTTGCCATTAAGGAAGCCAGTGTATTTCCATTTGCCTGGTACCACATGTCATTTTTTTTGTAACGTTTATGATGAGTTTTTTGGTTGATTACGTGGACTGTCAAAATTTCTCCGGCATTTGGTGGCATCATGGCTACGTATTCACAATGTAAAAACCACGATTTGTTACGTCTAAATATGCAAATTTTGAAACAAAACTAAATATATTGTATAACATGGATTTATAAGACTTGGTCATCTGAATGACAGTTGTTCAAAGGTTAGTGATTAATTTTTAATCTCTCTTTGTGGGTTTTGTGAACTATGGTTGGCGGTGAATTAAATGGCGTGTGTGTTTGGCTTTGTGGTGAAGCTAATATAATATATATTGTGTTTCGCTGTAAAACACTTAAAAATCGGAAATATTGCTGGATTCACAAGATGTTTTATCTTTCATTTGCTGTACAACATGTAATTTTTCATAAATGTTTTATGAATGAGTTTTATGTATTTCACGTTGCTCTCTGTAATTATTCTGGCTGTTTTGGTGTATTTGGAGGGTGGCTGCAATGTAAAGACTACGATTTATACCTCTAAATATGCACATTTTCCAACAAAAAATTGTATTGGGTATAACCTGATGTAGATGATCACACCATGCCTGATGAAATCATAACATGTTTATTAAAGTACATAATTAATAAGATAATATACCAAAATAGATGACAACAAATGAAGAGTTTAACATGTATGTGTTAATACGAGACCTGTCATCTGCTGAAGTTGTTCAAAGGTTAGTGATTATTTTATCTCTATTTGTGGGTTTTGTGAAACTTATGTTGGCGGTGGAACATGGTGAACACATGGCGTTTGTGTTTTGGCTATTGTGGTGAGCTAATATAAATATATATTGGTGGTTTTCGCTGGTCAAAACATTTTAAAACTCGGAAATGATGGCTGGATTCCAGCATGTTTATCTTTCATTGCTGTTTTGGACTTGTGATTTCATGAAATTATATTAATTATTCCCTAGGCTCGGGCTAAGCTATGCTTAGTCAGTCTTTTTTGCTGAGGAGGATCCGGATTCCGGGGCGAGAGAGCGGTAGAGGTTTTAAGGGTTAAGTCCCTTGCTTCAAGGGCCAGACAGATTTCTTTTCACCTAATTGGCTCAGGATTCAAACCAGCGACCTTTCGATACTGGCCGCAATGCTTTAACCTCTAGCTACCTGCTGGCCCTTGGTTTACGGCTGAGGTCTATACCCTTGCCATTCTTAAAGTCACCTGATACTAACTGATGTCCATAAGTGGCTTTCACTTTCTTTTAGAATGACTTCAAGAATGATTAATGGTTTATTCATAGACAGAGGGAATTCAAACATGTCAATTCAATGTGTGTTTCATCTCTGAAACAAAAACCAATCCTAATTTTCCTTTTTGTGAAGTCAAGAATGAAGGACTAGAGTTTTACCGCTTTAAAGAATTACTCCAGATCATTAGGACTTGTGTTTAACTCTTACAAGAATTCCTCCACAGTCATTAGGACTAGAGTTTTTACCAGCTTAAAGATTTCTCACAGTCATTGGACTTGTGTTTTAACCCTCTTTTAAAGAATACTCACAGTCATTAGGCACTAGAGTTTTAACCGCTTAACAGAATTATCACAGTCATTATGACTTGTGTTTTTACCTCTTAAAGAATTACTCACAGTCATTAGGACTCGAGTTTTACCGCTAAAGAATTACTCACAGTCATTAGGACTGGTGTTTTAACGCCTTACAGAATTACTCACAGTACTTAGGACTTGTGTTTTAACCGTTAAAGAATTACTCTGCATTAGCTTGAAACGCTTCTCCTTTGATCTTCTGGAAGTGTTCCCTGTCGCAGTCAACACACAAAAGACTTCCCAGTTATTTATTGATGAGAACTAAACTGAAATGAATGTTTTTCAAACTGTGGATCTTTCTCAGGTAGACATCTCTGGTGGCGTTGTCTCAGGGCGAACAGGGTTGGTTAGTGCTTTAGTCAAGTTACAGAGAATCTTCAGTAGAGGGACCACAGTATTCAAATAGTTTGGCTTTCAACTTCCATTTTAAAAGTTTTGTCAAGCCTTGTTTTCATGCAGCAGCAACACCTCCCTTTAAAAATGTATAATAATATGTTAATGACTGTATGCAATGGCTGACAGCGTCTTTTACACACTATGCACACCCTGCAACACACACCCACACCAGTTTCAACTACGGGCTAACAGGTAATTCAATATTATAATCGTTAAGGCAGGGATTTACGCATGCTGTTAAAAGAGCGATGGGTTACAAAGTCAGGATTACCATGCTGTGGAGATTTGGATGGGTTAACTCACGCTTAGCATGCTGTGAAGATTTGATGGGTTTAAACTCAGGATTTACCATGGCTGTAAAAGAGTGATGGGTTTAAAGTCAGGATTACCATGCTTGTCAAGAGCGATGGGTTAAAGTCAGGATTACCATGCTGTAAAGAGTTGCATGGGTTAAAGTTCAGGATTACCATGCTGTTAAAGAGCGATGGGTTAAAGTCAGGATTCACCTTGCTGGTGAAGATTGATGGGTTAAAAGTCGGATTAAGCATGCTGTGGAGATTGGTGGGTTAAACCAGGATTACTTGCTGTGAAAGAATTGATGGGTTTAAAGTCAGGATTGCCATGTGTAAGCAGCTTACCCCAAGTTAAATCCTGGCGCTATAGGGCCCGGGGCTGGTTTCTACTAAGCTTAACATATGGAATGTGTTTTAAAATGGTCAATCACCACGGATCATTTAGCTAATTATTTGATGAAATTGAATATGGCCTTGCTGCTATTTAGCTCCATAGAAAATGCATTGAATACAGATTTCATACACGGCAAAACAAATAACCAGAAGAATACATCAAAAGGAAGTATAAAAAATAAATTATTATACAATATTGTTTGACCCATATTAACCCCTTCTTGGTTTGGTACTAAAGTCTTTTCCATACTTCCTTATTTAATTCTCTTACCGGTTACTTCAAGACCGAGTCTTGTGAATATTTTGGGGTGGTTCATGTATATGTTAACGTAGCCCAGGTAGCCTAGTGGTTTAGAGTGTTGGCCTAGTACCGCAAGTTTGTTAAGATGCAAATCCCTGTGCTGACAAGGTTAAAAATCTGTTTGTTCAGGGCAGAACCCGGGCTAGTTAACAACACTGGTTCCTAGGCCGCCAATTGAAAATTTGATTTTTTTCTTACCTGACTTGGCTAGTTAAATAAAGGTACTTTTTTTTTTTTTAACTAGTGAGAGTCTCCTTTCATGGTGGGGTCTTATTAGTTTCTAGCCCAAACCAGTCGGATACTACAGCCGATTTTTCGGGACGTTTTCTGGTCTGTCAGCGTTCCCCTCCATCCTATTAAAAAATGAATAAATTGAACCGACCTCTGGGAACATAAAGGAATACCAGTCCCCAATTAGTGCAGACTTAATTGCCCAATAGGTAAGACTGGGTGATAATTTCTTTCAAATGAATTTCATATTGTATTATGTTTCTGGTWTTTTTCACTTGCAATAAGAGTATGGAGTGTTGGGGAGGTTCTGTGGTTCTATGACGGATGCCTTATCTTCGAAGCTCTGATTCCAGAATCAAACGCTGTCAGAGATGAGTTCCACTGATAGCTTGATACAGACAGGAATAAAGCAATATGATAAGATTGTTTTTCGACCTATGATAGCACATGTCCTCTGTGCGGTTTCATTAGGTGAATCTAATTAGTCTTGTGATTCTACATTTTTAGACTTTTAGCAGACGCTCTTATCCTGAGTGACTTACAGGTTAAAACTTCTTCTTAATAGGGGGCGCTGTTTTCACTTTGGGAAAAAATCGTGCCCAAATTAAACTGCCTCGTACTCTGTTCTAGATCATACAATATGCATACTATTGGATAGAAAACACTCTGAAGTTTCTAAAACTGTTTGAATTATATCTGTGAGTAAAACAGAACTCATTTGGCAGCAAACTTCCAAACAGGAAGTTAAAATTCTGAAAATGGGGCTCTGTGTCAGGGCCTGCCTATTCAACTGGCTTATATTTATGGATCTGTATGCACTTCATACGCCTTCCACTAGATGTCAACAGGCAGTAGAATGTTGAATGGGGTGTCTAGCTTGATGTGAGACCGAATGAGAGCTTTTGGAGTGACAGGTCCGCTCTTTTGGCAGTATTCAACTGCGCACCAGGGAACCTCACATTGTCTTCTGAAATGCGTTAGGTATACACGACGAAATGCTCCGGCTCTGATTTTATTGGATACATATGAGAAAAACATCATAAAGTAGGATTTTCAACCGAGTTTGACCAGTTTATTCAACGTTTATTGGGACTTTTGGAATTTTTCGTTCCATGCGCTAAGATTTCTTGGACATGTGCCCTCCACATGGCTAGCCAAAGTTGCTAATTCGACAGAAGAAATGGACATTCTAAAACAAAACAACGATTTATTATGGAACTAGGACTCCTTGCACAACATTCTGATGGAAGATCATCAAAAGTAAGAGAATATTTATGATGTTATTTCGTATTTTTGTGGTTTGTGTTGGCTCCAACAAGGCGGAGAATTGTTGGGCGCTGTCTCACAATATTGCATGCTGTACGTTGTACTAAAGTTATTTTTTTAAATCGAACACAGCGGTTGCATTAAGAACCAGTGTATCTTCCATTTGCTGTACAACATGTATTTTTTTGTAAAGTTTATGATGAGTTTTTTGGTTAGATTAAAACGTGACTGTCCAAACAATTTCTCCGGACAATTTGGATGCATCCTGGCTACGTATTCAACAATGTTAAAACCAGACGATTTGTACCTCTTAAATATTGCAAAATTTCTCGAACAAAACAGATTATAATATATTGCCTATAACATTGATCTGTGTATGGAGAAGAACTGTCATTACTGAATGAACGTTGTTCAAAGGTTAGTGATTAATTTTATCTCTATTTGTGGGTTTATTGAAAGCTATCTGCTTGGCGTCGTAAGCGAATAAAAATGGCGTTGTGTGTTCTGGCTGGGATCATGTGGCTAGAACGTCAATTATAAAGAACCATATATGTTGTGTCTTTCCAGCTTGCCTAACACACTTAAAAAAAAGTCGAGAAGTAGTTGGCTGGGGATTCACAGAGATGTTCTCATTCTTTGCATCTTGCTTACAACATGTACTTTTTCATAAATAGGACTTTTAGTGATGAGCGAGGAGAGATATTTATGTGATTTCACGTGCTCGTGCGCACATTCTCTGCCGTCTCTGGCGTGCTATTGTGCAGGGTGCGGCTGCAATGTTAATAACTACGAATTAGTATATACCTATGAACTAGAGACATATGATCAGCCAGATGGTTCTCATAACAAAAAACACTTAAACTTGATGTGGGGAAGATATTATAGAGCATCTAGATGAGTATATTAAAGACTGTCATCTGAGAATACTTGTTGCAAAAGTTATATTCGCTGATTAGAGTTTTATTCTCTATTTGTGGGTGTTTGTGACAAGCAGTGTTGGCCTGCGTGAAAACATGGTTGAAAACATGAACTGTTTAGTGTGATTTAGAATTAATTAGTGGTGAGCTAATATAAATATATATGTAGTTTTCGCTGTAAAACATTTAAAAGACTCGGTAAATGGATGGCTGGATTCACCAAGATGTTTATCTTTCATTTGCTGTATTGGACTTGTGATTTCATGAAATTATATTATATCACCTAGGCGTAGGCCTAAGCCTATTGCTAGTCAGCTTTTTTGATGACGGAGGATCCCGTCAATTCCGGGCGCGAGAGAAGCGGTAGAGTTTTATGTTAAGTCCCTTGCTCAAGGGCACAGACAGATTTCTTTTCACCTAATTGGCTCAGGGATTCAAACCAGCGACCTTTCGGATACTGGCCCAATGCTCTTAACCTCTAAGCTACCTGCTGCCCACTATGGTTACGCTGAGGTCTATACACCCTTGCCATTCTAATCACTGATAATACCTGATGTCCATAAGTGGCTTCAATTTTCTTTTAGAAATGACCTTCAAGAGATGATTATGGTTTATTATAGACAGAGGGAATTCAACCATGTCAATTCAATGTGTGTTTCATCTCTGAACAAAAACAAATACTATTTTCCTTCTTGTGAAGTCAAGAATGAAAGGACTAGAGTTTTACCGCTTAAAGAATTACTCACAGTCATTAGGACTTGTGTTTAACCTCTTAAAGAATTACTCACAGTCATTAGGACTAGAGTTTTACCGCTTAAAGATTTACTCACAGTCATTAGGACTTGTGTTTAACCTCTTAAAGAATTACTCACAGTCATTAGGACTAGAGTTTTACCGCTTAAAGAATTACTCACAGTCATTATGACTTGTGTTTTACCTCTTAAAGAATTACTCACAGTCATTAGGACTAGAGTTTTACCGCTTAAAGAATTACTCACAGTCATTAGGACTGGTGTTTTACCGCTTAAAGAATTACTCACAGTCTTTATGACTTGTGTTTTACCTCTTAAAGAATTACTCACAGTCATTAGGACTAGAGTTTTACCGCTTAAAGAATTACTCACAGTCATTAGGACTTGTGTTTTACTTCTTAAAGAATTACTCACAGTCATTAGGACTTGTGTTTAACCGCTTAAAGAATTACTCTGCCATTAGCTTGAACGCTTCTCCTTGATCTTCTGGAACGTGTTCCCTGTCCAGTCACAACACAAAAGACTTCCCAGTTATTTATTGATGAGACTAAACTGAAATGAATGTTTTTCAAACTGTGGATCTTCTCCAGTAGAATCTCTGGTGCGTTGTATCAGGGAGACAGGGTTGTTAAGTGCTTTAGTCAAGTTACAGAGAATCTTCAGTAGAGGGACACAGTATGTCAAATAGTTTGGCTTCACTTCCACTTCCCATTTTAAAGTTTTGTCAGCCTTGTTTTCATGCAGCAGCAACACATTCCCTTTAAAATGTATAATAATATGTTAATGACTGTATGAATGGCTGACAGCGTCTTTTACACACATGCACACACACTCACACACACACCACACACAGTTTCAACATAACGGCTA
>NW_019943424.1:66085-72108 GCF_002910315.2 Salvelinus sp. IW2-2015 | reverse complement strand
TGGGTTAAAGTCAGGATTACCTTGCTGTGAAGATTGATGGGTTAAAGTCAGGATTAGCATGCTGTGAAGATTGATGGGTTAAACTCAGGATTACCTTGYTGTGAAGATTGATGGGTTAAAGTCAGGATTGCCATGTTGTAAAGCAGGCTTAAACCCAGTTAAATCCTGGCCTAAGGGCCCGGGGCTGGGTTTCTACTAAGCTAACATATGGAATTGTTTTAAAATGGTCATACCAAGGATCATTTAGCTAATKATTTGATGAAACATTGAATATGGCCTTGCTGCTATTAGCCCATAGAAATGCATTGAATAACAGATTCATACACGGCAAAACAAATAACAGAACAATACATCAAAAGGAAGTATAAAAAATAATTATTATAAAATATTGTTTGACCCATATTTAACCCCTTCTTGGTTGGTACTAAAGTACTTCCATACTTCCTTATTTATTACTCTTACCAGGTTACCTTCAGACGAGTCTTGTGAATATTTTGGGTGTCATGTATATGTTAAGTAGCCCAGGTAGCCTAGTGGTTAGAGTGTTGGCCTAGTAACCGCAAGGTTGTAAGATCAAATCCCTGTGCTGACAAGGTAAAAATCTGTTGTTCAGGGCAGAACAAGGCAGTTAACACACTGTTCCTAGGCCGCCATTGAAAATTTGATTTTTTTCTTAACTGACTTGCCTAGTTAAATAAAGGTACTTTTTTTTTTTTAACTAGTGAGAGTCTCACCTTTCAATGGTGGGGTCTTATTAGTTTCTAGCCCAAACCAGTCGGATACTACAGACCGATTTTCGGGACGTTTCCTGGTCTGACAAGCACTGCTGTAGCTTTGCCACCTTCCACCGCAGATGAGGAAGGCCAACATCAGCGAATGCGGTGGATTAAGACACAGCCCATGCAAAACAACTGGCATCTCCAGCTTAAGCCTGCCACACTCTATGCAATCGGAGTGTCGTATACGGTCCCTTCCAGAGATTCAGAGGCACAACAGGATATAGAACTATGCTCTGTCACTCCGAGTGTGTGGAGCCCTTAAAACACTGATTTTGACAGCGATTTTTGTATTATGCTAATTCAATTTTTTCTTGCACATGCAATGACTCACAGGATTGGAGCCAGGCAGGCTCTGTTCAGGTGAGCCTGTTTATCAACAGATCCCACACACACACACACAGACAGACAAACAGAAACACACCAGTGGAGGCTGGTGAAGGGAGGACAGCTGATGGAAATAATGGCTGTAATGGAGTGAATGGAACAGAACAGATAGCCTACCGTCCCATTTATTCCATGACAATGAACCTTTCTCCTCTTCCTTGGATTTCAAGTGACAGTCCACTGATGGACATCCACCTCACCTTCACCAGCTAGCTACCATCCTCTACAGTCTCTACAGCCTCCGGAGCAAGCCATAACCTGCTAATAGCTATGCTTGTATCCCAAGTGGCAGCCTATTCTCTACACAGTGGTTAAAAGCAGTGCACTACATAGAGAATAGGGTACTATTTGGGACACACATTTTACCTGATACAGTGGAAGGATGATAATACGATACAGTACCGGTGCACAAAGCACAGTGATTAATCACCTGTCACCTAGGCTGTGTTCCAAATGGAATCCTGTTTCCTATATAGTGCACTACTTTTAACCAGGGCCTATAGACAATAGGGTTCCATTTGGGACACCTCCCTAACCCCTGGGTACTCTGYTGCCGGCTGTAGCTCTGCTAGACTCTACAATAGATGGATAGTCAGTGTTTGGTRCTCAGTTATTAACAGAGGGTGTTTATACAGGATGAACAGTGAAGAACATTGCATGGTTTCTTGTTTTGTCTGAGGACAGTTTGTTTCAGTTTACTGTAGAACACAGGTGTGTTACTGTAMGAATTMMWACACACTGGGCAGCWCATTAGTAGAATTAATAGKAGGTGCCTTTTTCCAGTTTAGTGAATATTGTATTTAGTTCATGTTTAGCTAAATATATTATATCCTGAAGAGAAAATTCAGAGAAAGAACAAATATATAAATCTACTGATAGTGAAAATAATGGGCCACATATAAATACATTGACTCCATCCCAAATAGCTCCCTATTCCCTATACAGTGCATACGGAAAGTATTCAGACCCCCTGACTTTTTACAAAATGTCTTACGTTACAGCTGTAGCGGTCAGTGGGGGCCGGTCTGGCCAACAACTGACGAGAGTGATTGTCCTTACTTGGATCAGGTCTACGGCCAAGTAACGTCGGGTAGGTTCCTATCCAGTTGGGTTCGATATCCCTCTCAGTGTTGGAGGGCCAGGTTAAAACAGCCACCACCCAAACGCCAAGCTAATTAAATTCAGGTGTGTGTAATTAGGCTCTTACCATTCTGGGCCATCCTCTCTCCTGGCCAGCAGATGTCGCCAAGGAGCAGGAATATACTGGCCATGCACACACCCATCCTCTCACTCCATCACACAGCCTTATTCTAAAATGGATTCAATTATTTTTTTTAAATCTCATAAATCTACACACACCACCCCATTATGAAATAGCAAAAACATTATTTTTTTGCACATTTATAAATAAATCTAAACCTTATTCACATAAGTATTCAGACACTTTGCTATTTTACATTTATATTTAAGTCATTTAGCAGACGCTCTTATCCAGAGCGACTTACATGAGACTCGAAATTGAGCTCAGGTCCTTTTACTGGGTAACTTTTACTTTACTTGAGTCATTTTCTATTAAGGTATCTTTACTTTTACTCAAGTATAACAGTTTGGTACTTTTTCCACCACTGGCTTCGGAACAAGTCTCTGAATGTCCTTGAGTGGCCCAGACAGAGCCTGGACTTGAACTTGATCAAACATCTCTGGAGAGAAATGAAAATAGCTGTGCAGCGACGCTCCACATCCAACCTGACAGAGCTTGAGAGGATCTGTAGAGAAGAATTGGAGAAACTCCCCAAATACAGATGTGCCAAGCTTGTAGAGACATACCCAAGAAGACTCAAGGCTGTAATCACTGTCAAAGATGCTTCAACAACRAAACAAGTACTGAGTAAAGGGTGTAAATACTTCGGTAAATGTGATATTTCAGTTTTTTATACATTTGCAAACATTTCTAAAAACTTGTTTTTGCTTTGTCATTATGGGGTATTGTGTGTAGATCGCTGAGGGAAACAAACAATATAATAMATTTTAGAATAAGGCTGTAACGTAACAAAATGTGGAAAAAGTCAAAGGGTCTGAATACTTTMCGAAGGGACTGTATGGTGCACTACTTTTGGTGGGCCCTTGTCAAATGCAGTGCACTATATAGGGAATAGAGTGCTGGGGATAGGGTGCCATTCAGGAGGCTTTATAAAAYGTGTTTTATTGTACGTCACAGACAGATAGATTTAGTCCATAGTGCATCATATCCATATGAGAGAATGCCAAGTGTGTGCAAAGCGCTCATCAAGTCAAAGGGTGGCTACTTTGAAAAATCTCAAATATAAAATATTTTTTAATTTGTTTAACACTTTTTTGGGTACTACATGATTCCATATGAGTTATTTAATAGTTTTGATGTCTTAATAAAGAAACACCCTTGAATGAGTAGGTKTGTCCAAACTTTTGACTAGTACTGTWGGTTTAGTCCATAGTGCATYATATSCAGCCTGCACATAGCAGCTACTGAATCGACACTAGTTACATAACATCCAGGAGGAGAAAGATCATGACAGAGCTCTTATCACCTCAAGTGTTTTAGCCTTGACTGCGTCCCAAATAGCATCCCTATAAAGTGCACAGCTTTTTTTTTTAAAGAAGTGCATTAGGGCACCATTTGTGACTCAACCCATCAAGCCACTGCAGCCTCTAAAGTACGTCTGACACATAGAAACAAGGACACAGAAATCCTTGCATATTGTATGAGGCAGAAGGATTATATAAGGGCTAGTCAATAGTCCTCCTGAAATATGTCTGTCTTTTACCTCCAATAAAAATACTGTGGACTTAGATATTAGTCATTTGTTCATAACAACTCAATTTTAAGAAATACAAAACATGAACGTTATAATATAATAGTACTGATGTTTTTCATAAGTGTCTAACTTTAGGATAGATAGAATAATATTATAGGATGGGTTGTTGTCATGTGTGGTAGATAGTGTTTAACAGTTATTTACATCTCAGTACTGTGATGGTAATGCAGCTATGAAATAAAATCAACTCGGTCCACGCTGGCACCAAGTATTTATCGTTAAAGCCTCACATTTAGATGCCATGAACATTTTAAAATGATGACAAGCCTTCTCCTTTTCTTTAAAAATCTTGAACAAAATATMATTTCATGCTGGATTAGCTGTATTGACCAGCAGCAGGAGAGAACAATAATCTATATGCTACTAGCCTCCGCGCTGTAAGACCTTCATCAGGGCAACACTCCCTCTTGCATGACACATCAGTGTGTGTGTTGTTGTGTGGTGTGTGTGTGTGGTGTGTGGTGTTCTGTGTGTGTGTGTGTGTGTTGTGTGTTGTGTGGTGGATGTGTCGGGTGGTGGGTGCTGTGTGTGTGTGGTGTGTGTGTGTGGTGGTTGCTGAGGTACCGTCGTCTGTTAGCGTAGCGTGTCTATGTTAACGGATGTGTGTGTTTAGGCATGTATGTTTTAGTGTGTGTGTGTGTTGCGATGTGTAATGACCGAGGAAGGGGTTGTGGAGCATCTTAATACCAGATATGTATTCCTTCTGACATTACAGTCTACACTCACTCACACATCTATGATTAACTTCAATGAATTTGACATAACTGCTTATTACCATGATGGGGGATTCAGCAACCAGGACGTGCTAAAGGTAGAAGACAGACACACTCACATAAAGCCTGAGCTGCATCTTCAAGTCAAATGACCGTCCCTAAACCTGGGTGTACATGCTGTGAGTAATTCTGAGTAATTAAATCAAACCAAACTAAAGCCTGATGTAGTACCCAATACTTAAACCCGAGTGTCCCTTCATTCCTTCAGACTGGGATTATGGTAGCATGGTGGTCGCTTGGAATGACTGAATCAACTCAGTCGTGCTCGATCTGTCTGTCCTTGGTCTCACTTCGCACTAAGAAACACAATTAGCTGGCTCTGGAGATCTCCGCCCAGAAATTATTCACCAATGAGAATGTGTTCAGCGCGCAGACAAGGAACTGAATGATGAAGTACACCTGCATGTATACTCACCACAAGCATGCATACTACACCACAGCATGTATACTCACCCAGGAGCATGTATACTCACCCAAGAGCAATGCATACGTCACCACACAGCAATGTATACTCAGCCCAGAGCATGTATACTCACCCTCAAGCGATGTATAACTTCACCCAAGCATGTACTCACCCCGCATGTTCTCACAGCAATGTAATAGCTCACCCACGAGACCCAAGGCATGGAGCTGATGCTGCAGCAGCTTTCAGTGTCAGAAGGACAAAAAAGGGCTAATTTACCCCATAACTACAGTAAAATAGCCTCAACCAAAAGTAATGAAGTTAACCCTGAAAATTACAATATAAGAAAGCCTAACCAACAAGAGCAAATGTAACCCAAAATTACAAGTAAGATAGCCTAAAACATGTAGACAAAATATAGTTAGCTAGCCCAAACCAATGTAGAAGCAACATCAAATACAGTTAGGCTAGCCAACCAATTGTAGACAGAATTACAGTTAGCTAGCCCACCAAATGTAGACAAATTACAGTTAGCTAGCCCAACCAATTGTAGACAAATTACAGTTAGCTAGCCCAACCAATGTAGACAAATTAACAGTTTAGCTAGCCCAACCAATGTAGACAAATTACAGTTAGCGGTAGTCCAACCAATGTAGACAATTACAGTTAGCTAAGCGCCAACCAAGTGTGACAAATACAGTAGCTAGCCCAACATCAAAATGTACTACACAATGTAGACAATTCAGTTAGCTAGCCCAACCAATGGTACGAAAATTACAGTTAGCTAGCCCAAACCAATGTAGACAAATTACAGTTAGCTAATAAAAAT
>NW_019943424.1:58831-66060 GCF_002910315.2 Salvelinus sp. IW2-2015 | reverse complement strand
TATTCCTTCTGAACATTACAGTCTACCCACTCACACATCTATGATTAAACTTCAATGAATTTGACATAAATGCTATAATGACCAATGATGGGGGATCAGCACCAGGAACGTGGCTAAAAGGTAGAAGACAGACACACTCACATATAAGCCTGAGCTGGCATCTTCAAGTCAAATGACCGTCCCTAAAACCTGGGTGTAACATGCTGTGAGATAATTCGAGTAATTAAATCAACCAAACTAAAGCCTGATGTAGTCCTACAATACTTAAACCTGAGTGTCTTCATTCCTTCAGACTGGGAATTATGGTAAGCATGGTGGCGTGGATGAATTGCTCTGAACAGTCCTGTCTCGTCTGTCCTGTACTCTTGGTCCACTCGTTAAGAAACACGGGATAGATCTGGCTGATGGATCTCCGCCCAGAAGATTATATCACCAATGAGATATGTGTTCATGCGGCAACAAGGACTGAATGATGAAATACACCTGCATTGTATAACTCACCACAAGCATGCATACTACACCACATGCATGGTATCTTCACCCAGGAGCATGTATACTCACCCAAGCAATGCATACTCACCACACAGCATGTATACTCAGCCCAGAGCATGTATACTCACCCTCAAGCGATCTCGATAATACTCACCCCAAGCATGTATACTCACCCCAGCAATGTAAACTCACCCACAGCAGTACCTCACCAGAGCAAGTGAGCTGATGCTGCAGGCAGCTTTCAGTGTTGAAGGACAAAAAGAGGGCTAATTTACCCCATAACTACAGTAAAATAGCCTCAACCAAAAGTAATGAATTAACCCTGAAATTACAAATAAGATAGCCTAACCAACAAGAGCAAATGTAACCCAAAATTACAAGTAAGATAGCCTAAACAATGAGACAAATTATAGTTAGCTAGCCCAACCCAATGTAGACAAACAATAGACAGTTAGGCTAGCCCAACCAATGAGACAAATTACAGTTAGCTAGCCCCAAACCAATAGTAGACCAAATTACAGTTAGCTAGCCCAACCAATGTAGACAAATTAAAGTTAGGGTAGTCCATACCAATGTAGACAAATTACAGTTTAGCTAGCTCCAACCAATGTAGACAAATTACAGTTAGCGTAGTCCAACCAATGTAGACAAATTACAGTTAGCTAAGCCCAACCAATGTGACAAATACAGTTAGCTAGCCCAACCAATGTAGACAAATTATTAGTTAGCTAGCCCACCAATGTAGACAAATTACAGTTAGCTAGCCCAACCAATGTAGAAAATTACAAGTTAGCTAGCCCAAACCAATTGTAGACAAATTTACAGTTAGTCTAGCCACAACCAACGTAACAAAGTAGTTAGCTAGCCCAACTAATTCAGCTCTTTCCTTACCTTACTGTAAAGGCCGTACATAGAGGGAACGACACAGATAAAATAAATGCACTGGGCCACAATGTGGAACTTGATTTAAAGTTCACAAACAAGCATGTTTAGGGAACATACATAAGGCGCTTAGTGCTTAAAGTGTCGCAATAAGGAAGGTGATAATGATKGTATTTGAGGTCCTACTCCCCATCACAGGTTTAGCCAATTGTTTAGTACAGAAACACCTCCATTAGTATTATAATCTAATGACTTGTTGTTGGGGTTAAAACATGATAACCACAGAATGGACTTCACATTATGACCTATAGCATTAGCTACAGTAGCACTAGCTAGCTATTAGCGTGTATCAAAATGGTCTCCAGGTAGACCAAACAACCTGCCTGGCACGACAACAACATGGATGGAGCTGAGAGACGAGGAGGGCAGGATCAGCTAATGTCAATGTCTGTCATTAAAACACTTACCAGGGATAATTACATGGTGTGGTATCATTAGCCAACTCAAAGCACTATTTTCAGTCATGTGGGGGATGAGAGGGCAAGCAAGAGCCACCATCACTGTATCTGTGACAGTATTGTTTTTCTCTGATGGGCATTGGCCTAGGTTAGGGCTTTTAACCCATCGCAAATCACTGAAGACCTACTGCACTGTAGTTGAATATGCCTAACTTCAATAGATGTTGGATCAAAGTTGTTTATGTCATATGGGATTCTGAGGCCCTAATCTCTCGTGGACAGATTCACGTGTTAAACAGGAAGTGATAACTTTTGAGAGAATTTTACTTCTTGTTAACCGAGATTACTGAGGCCCTGATGTCTTTKGACGTGTTGTACATTATTAYTRWACCAACTGCAACCCATYCGATAGTATTATATACTGTCTACACCACAACAACCATTGTTAATTTGAAGAGAACATTGCTACTGAATTCAAGAAAACACAGAACTCACAGATATAAAGAAAATGGCATGTTTTCATTACGAGCCATTTTGCAGCAGAAGCATTCTGGGTGCTGGTGGTCCATCCTATAACGTTTGCATCCCTACAGGGTGTGATTCAAAATAACATGAAACACAATCAGACACATCTTCCAGTAGCAGTATTGAAAGGACTCTTTGGCCAAACGCTGCTCCACAGCTAAACAGGGGGAAATGAAAAAGGAAATTAGGACAAAGTTATCATGGAGCAACAACAACAAAATTTGATCACTAAATATGTGCTTTCAAAAGGCAGGATGTATTGCATTCACCCTCTACGTTATAGGTTTTGTTATCAGTAACTTGCAGTGTGGCTCTCTGCTCTTCTCGAGAGCTCTGGCTTAGTTCAGCGGGGAACAATGACCTAGAATAGAACTGGAACACAAGCAGCCTCACAGTGGGCCTCCCTAATGCATGGTTCAACTGCTAGTTCCCCACACTGTGAGGAATCCCTACACAACACAATTCGCCTTCTTTCATGTCTTCTTATAGTCTGATCTTTATTCCACTACGTAACTTGATTGAGTTGACGGTACACCACCTACACCAAATCGTTTACCTGATTTGAGGACCACACAAGCAACATCAAAGTTGTTATGATGAGGACCACACAAACACAATGTTCTGATGAGGACACCACAACACAACTTCTGATGAGGACCACACAACACAATTTCTGATGAGGACACCACAACACAACGTTCTGATGAGGACCACACAACACAATGTTCTTGATGAGGACACACAACACAACGTTCTGATGAGGACCCACACAACACAATGTTCTGATGAGGACCACACAACACAACGTTCTGATGAGGACCACACAACACAACGTTCTGATGAGGACCACACAACACAATGTTCTGATGAGGACCACACAACACAACGTTCTGATGAGGACCACACACAATGTTCTGATGAGGACCACACAACACAATGTCTGATGAGGACCACACAACACAAGTTCTGATGAGGACCACACAAACAAATGTTCTGATGAGGACCACACAACAACACAAGTTCTGATGAGGACCACACAACACAAGTTCTGATGAGGACCACACAACACAACGTTTCTGATGAGACCACCAACAAGCAGAATGTTCTGATGAGGACCACACAACACAAGGTTTGATATGAGGGACACCCAACACAAGTTCTGATGAGGACCACACAACACAAGTTTCTGATGAGGACCACACCAACACAATGTTCTGATGAGACCCAACACAACACAACATTCTGATGAGGACCACACAAACAATGTTTCTGAATGAGGACCACACAACACAACGTTGATGAGGGACCACACAACACAACATGTTCTGAATGAGGACCACACAACACAACATATCTGATGAGGACCAACACAAAAACAATGTTCTGATGAGGACCACACAACACAACGTTCTATGGAGGCACCACAAACACAATGTTCTGATGAGACACCCACAACACAATGTTCTGATGAGACCACACAACACAAGTTCTGATGAGGACCACCACAACACAAGTTCTGATGAGGACCACACAACACAGACACAATGTCTTGATGATGGACCACACAACACAATGTCTGATGAGGACCACACACACAATGTTCTGATGAGGACACACAACACAACACAATGTTCTGATGAGCACCAAAGAACACAACAGCAGTTCTGATTGAGGACCACCAAAAACAACACAAATGTCTGATGAGGACCACACAACACAAATGTTCTGGATGAGGACAACACAACACAATGTTCTATGAGGACCACACAACAAACACAATGTCTGATGAGACACACCAACACAACACAATGTTCTGATGAGGACCACACAACACATGTTCTGGATGCGAACCACACAACAAATGTTCTGATGAGGACCACACAACACAACAAAGTTCTGATGAGGACCACACAACACAAACAGAATGTTCTGATGAGGACCACACACAACAGAATGTTCTTTGATGAGGACCCACACAACAAAGTTCTTGATGAGGACCACACAACAGAAGTTCTGATAGGACCACACAACACAACAATGTTCTTGATGAGGATCACACAACACAATGTTCTGATGAGGACCCACAGAACACAACACAATGTTCTGATGAGGACCACACAACACAAAACACAATGTTCTGATGAGGACCACACAACACAACAGAATGTTCTGATGAGGATCACACAACACAATGTTCTGATGAGGACCACACAACACAACACAACGTTCTGATGAGGTCCACACAACACAATGTTCTGTTGAGGACCACACACACAACACTCTTCTTATAAGTCCCCAGGTTAAAAGTGCTGCACGATGTAGGGAATAGGGTGCGATTTAGGACACACTCTCGGGGCGAACCCATTCCAGGGCGCCCTTATCTTTACAAAGAAAATAGAACTGTCCCCGGGGCTCCGCCAGCTTCTCCGGGATCGGTCGTGTTACCGCACTGGATGCCTCGCGGCGCCCGTATCCGCCACTCCGGATTCGGGGATCTGAACCCGACTCCTTTTCGATTGGCCGGCGGCGACGGAGGCCATCGCCCCTCCCTTCCGAACGGCGTTCGCCTTAACTGACTTTCTCTGACACTAAGCAGACTGGAAAAGTCTTGAGTTTTAATTTAAAACACAGTTGTTTCAACAAATTATTATTAAGTAACCTGTTCCACAGACTTTTTTTGTTTAGTCAACTTTTCAGTCAAAGTGTTACTTGAACTTAACATTTTTTGTTATTCAACATGTCCTCACATGGGAATTGAACTCACAATCTCTTGGTTCACAGCAGACCAATCTTTCTGCTACGGCACCATGTCTGTATCAATGACTGATTTCATATGTACTGCTACACTTTGCGCTTCAAAGTAAATCTCAGCTCAGTTAAAAGTACACTGGAAAAGTTATTTTATTGATCATAGTGAATTAAGAGTAACATTAAAACAAAGTAATGTACCTCAGAAACATTAGACAATTATACAGAAAAAAAAACAATCAAATCAATAATGAAAGAATAGTCTGTTAATTGACACAGCAGGAAGCTCGGAATGCCGTGAACCAAGAGATTGTGAGTTCAAATCCCAGGCGAGGACATAATGAATAATAATTACTGTATAAATTAACATGACCAAAGTAATCATGTATGTCAAATACGTGAGTTGAAAACATTGTAGGTTAAAAGTGTTTGTAACCAGATGCACAGCCATTTTTAGTTAAGATGCCAAAATGACMATTTCTAGTTGAATGAACATATGAGACAAGTTGAGCAAAACACATCATTTTAGTTGACAGAATTTCTGCCTTCATTTTCTCAACTTTGAGGATAAGTTTGGGCCAACAGAACATTTTAAGTTAGTGAAACACTTGGGCCCTGGTGGAAATGGAATTAGGGAGCCATTCAGGATACAGGCAGGTTCTAATGCTACGGTCTAATGTATGGTCTAATGCTCGTCTAATGTTTATGGGTCTAATGCTACGGTCTAATGTTACGTGAAGTACGGTCAATACCGCTAATGCTACGGTCTAAATGTTACGGTCTAATGTTTCACGGTCTAATGTTACGGTCTAATGTTATGGTCTAATGTTACGGTCTAATGTCACGGTCTAATGTTATCGGTCTAATGTTACGGTCTAATGTTACGGGTCTAATGTTATGGTCTAATGCTTACGGTCTAATGTTACGGTCTAATGTTATGGTCTAATGTTACGGGTCTAATGTCTATGTTCGTCTAATGTTACGGTCTAATGTAGGTCTAATGCTACGGTCTAATGTTACGGTCTAAAGTTACGGTTATGTCTCTAATGTTATGGTCTAATGTTACGTGATTCTAATTTACGGTCTAATGGCTTACGGTCTAATGTCTACGGTCTAAATGTTACGGTCTAATGCTACGGTCTAATGCTTACGCGTTTAATTTACGCGGTCTAATGTTACGGTCTTCTAATTGCGTCTATGCGTCTAATGCTACGGTCTAATGCTACGGTCTAATGTTACGGTCGTTAATGTTAGTCTAATGTACGGTCTAATGCTGACGGTCTAATGTACGGTCTAATGTTACGGTCTAATGCTACGGTTCTTAATGTTACGGTCTAATGTTACGGTCTAATGCTACGGTCTAATGTTATGGGTCTAATGCTACGGTTCTAATGTTTATACGTCTAATGCTATGGTCTAATGTTACGGTCTAATGCTACGGTCTAATGTCTACGGTCTAATGTTACGGTCGTTAATGCTACGGTCCTAATGGTTAATGCGTCTAATGCTACGGTCTAATGTACTACGGTCTAATAGTATTGGTCTAATGTTACGGTCTAATGCTACGGTCTAATGTACGGTCTAATGCTACGGTCTAATGTCTACGTCTAATGTTACGGTCTCTAATGTCGGTCTAATGTTACGGTCTAATGCTACGGTCTAATGTTAGGTCTAATGCTACGGTCTAATGTTACGGTCTAATGTTACGGTCTCTAATGCTTACGGTCTAATGCTACGGTCTAATGCTACGCGTTAATGCTTACGGTTCTAATGTTACGGTCTAATGCTACGGTCTAATGTTACGGTCTAATGTTACGGATCTAATGTTACGGTCTAATGCTACGGTCGTGCTAATGGTTACGTCTAATGTACGGTCTAATGTACGGCTCGAATGTTATGGTCTAATGTGCTACGGTCTAATTGTTATACGGTCATAGTCTAATGCTACGGTCTAAGTTACGGTCTAATGTTACGGTCTAATGCTACGGTTCTAATGTCTACTGGCTTCTGAATGTTATGGTTCGTAATCTGCGTACGGTCTAATGCTTACGGTCTAATGCTACGGTCTAATATGTTTACGGTCTAATGTTATGTCTAAATTTTCATGTGTTCTTAATTTCTACT
>NW_019943424.1:46169-58806 GCF_002910315.2 Salvelinus sp. IW2-2015 | reverse complement strand
TCATGTGCACGGAGTCTGAATGCTAGCGGGTCCAATGTACGGTCTGAATGGCCTCTCTTCCGTGAATTGTTAGCGTCTAACTGCCTAGACACGGTCTAATGTTATGGTCCTAAGCTTACGGGTCATGCCTAATGCTTAACAAGCGTGTGCCTTCTTACACTGATACGGTCTATGTTACGGTCTAATGCTACGGTCTAATGCTTACGGGTCTGACATCGTTACCGGGTCGCTAATGTGTGAGCGGATTCTAAGCTGCTACTCTACACACTTACTGCGTCTTCGTATTCACGGTCTGTAATCGCCTACGCGTCTAATGCTTCACGGCTAACTGCTAGCAGGGTGCCAATCTATACGCGTCTACTGCCGACAGTCTAATCGTTATGGCTTAATGCACCGGTTGTTACTAGTTTACGGTCCGTTTCTTTATAATGATTACAGTGGTCTAAATGCTCGGTCAATGCATTTCGGTCCCGTTCAATACTCGTTCGACTTGAGTGCTAATTCTCACAGATGATCTCCATACAGCTCGTTACGGTCTCATGCTTGAGCGGTATCTAATGCTTACGGTCTGAATTTACGGCTTCTATTGCTACATGCTTCTAATGACATTGATGGCTACCTAATGCGACGGGGCATAATCGATTATGCTCTTCCGAATGCCTCCGGTGGGCTGAAGAATGCTTATGGCTCCTACTATCGTGGCCTTTAATAGCTACCGGCCCTCTAGATATGTTCACGGTCTCAATAGCTACCGTGGGTCTAAATATATACGTCACTAATTGCTACTACTGATCTACCCTGCTAGCCCGGACTCTAATTGACGGTTCTAATTAGTTACGGTCTAATGCTACGGCTCCAATGCTAACGGTGCTACTACATGTGTTGGTCTAATGCTAAACACCACAATTGCGATTACCATTAACGGTCTAACTGTTAACGAGTCATACATGCTAACGGGTCTAAATGTTATGGTCTAATGACGTGACGCGATCTAACTGGTATCGCGTCATACCCACTTACCCTACCCGTGTGACAAAATGACTATCGCGGTCTTAAACATTGCTAACGGATCCTAATGGTTCACGCTCGTTAAGGTCCACTACGGACGTGTGTCTAATGTGTATGGCTCTAGATGTTATCGGTCTAATGCTCGGTCTAATGCTTACGCGTAATCACGGTTCTGACGGTCTAATGTTACGGTCTAATGCTAACGAGGCTATGATGTTATCAACCGGCGTCTTAATGTCTAGCGGTCTAATGCTGCCGGTCTAATGTTAGATAGTCGGTCTAATGTTACGGTCTAATGTTACGGGTCTAATGCTACGGTCTAATGCTACGGTCTAATGCGTACGGTCTAATGTTACGGTCTTTAAATGTTCTACACGTGTCTAATGTACGGTCTAATGCTACGGTCTAATGCTACGGTCTATGTTACGGTCTAATTGCTACGGTCTAATGCTTACGTCTAATGCTACGGTCTAATGTTTATGACTCTAATGTACGGTCTAATGTTACGGTCTATGTACGGTCTAATGTACGGTCTAATTGGTCACCGGTCTAATGTTACGGGTCTAATGTTAGTGTCTAATGCTACGGTCTAATGTTCGGTGTCTAATGTACGGTCTAATGTTACGGTCTAATGCTTACGGTCTAATGTTACGGTCTAATGTTACGGTCCCTAATGTCTACGGTCTAATGTACGGTCTAATGTTACAGGTCTAATGCTACGGTCTAGCTACTCTAATTTACGGTCTAATGCTTACAGGTCTAATTGTTTACGGTCTAATGCTACGGTCTAATGCTACGGTCTAATGACTTACGGTCTAATGCTACGGTCTACGCTAATGCTACGGTCTAATTTACGGCATCTAATGCTCGGTCTAATGCTAACGGTCTAATGTTACGGTCTAATGTTATGGTTCTAATGCTACGGTCTATGCTACTCTGGTCTAATGCTACGGATGTTCTAATGAACAGGTCTTAATATTACATGCCGGTCTAATGTTATCTGATCTAATGCTACGGTCAAAATTTACGGCTCACCTGTCTCACGGTCTAGTACGCGTCTAATGCTACGGTCTAATGCTATGGATCTAAGTAGTTACCGCTAAGCTGTACCGGCTAAATGTACGGTTCCTACTAACAATAACAACTCTAATACCAAGCACGTAAACACATGTACGGGTCTTTTACTTGAGTTCCCTTGAGCTAGGCTGATCAGAACTGTCACCAAGACCATGTGTTTAAGGTCAGACTCAGCTACTCCTAAGGAAGGTTATACTCGTGTCAATGCCTGAACCTGGATACTGATTGTGTACCTGAGTTTCCTTCTTGAATCAAGTGGAACTGGGATCATGATTCCGGGTAGCTCCTGACACTAACATCTGAGTGTCTCGGAAGCTGAAATTACATCAAAGGCCTTGTATGACGATTGTTCCATCCTAGCTGAAACTATTTAAAAGCGCTACATAACCAACAACCGAAAACCGCGGATAGATGGCAGCACTTCGACGCAAAACTAGAGAGGCAGAGACACCTGCATTTAGCCATGGTAAGATGACGTGAATATGGTCGAATACAAACAGTGTAGTTATCCTCCGTAAGGCAATCAAAGCAGCACTGCTCCGGTCCTGTATACGCGGGTAATCGAAATACGCACGCCACGACAACATCGCGCCGGGCTCTCCAGAGGTGGTGTGGTCTGCCCAACGCATCACCGGGGGCACACTGCCTGCCCTCCAGGACACCGACAGCACCGATGTCACAGGAAGGCCTAAAAAGACCAAGGACATCAACCACCCGAGCCACTGCCTGTTCCCCGCTATCATCCAGAAGGCGAGGTCAGTACAGGTGCATCAAAGCTGGGACCGAGAGACTGAAAAACAGCTTCTATCTCAAGGCCATCCTGTTAAATAGCCATCACTAGCCGGCTACAACCCAGTTACGCAACCCAGCATCTTAGAGGCTGCTGGCCTATAGACATGGAATCACTGGCCACTTTAATAATGGAACACTAGTCACTTTAGTCATGTTTACATACTGCTTTACTCATCTCATATGTATATACTGTATTCTATTCTACTGTATTTTAGTCAATGCCACTCTGACATTTCTTGTCCTATAGAATCTTATTTCTTAATTCATTTATTTTACATTAGTGTGTATTGTTGTGAATTCAGATACTACTGCACTATTCGAGCAAGGAACACAAGCATTTCACGAAACCCGCAATAACATCTGCTAAGTACGTGTATGTGACCAATACAATGTGATTGCTTCTACACCTGCATTGCTGCTGTTTGGGGTTTTAGGCTGGTTTCTGTTACAGCACTTTGAGAATTCAGCTGATGTAAGAAGGGCTATATAAATACATTTGATTTCATTTCATTTCATTTGAATTGAACCTCTGGTGGAACTACAGTATTCTCTGATGTTCAGTTTCCTGTGAGCCGACATGGGGAATTTTCACAATTCTTTCTTCATTATTTATAGATTTTAAGAAAAGGAAAGTTATGTTTCCACCTTGTATTTCATTTCGAGGTGAAGTCTGTTGAAGGCACACGTTTGAAAACATAGAACAGTTTCCATCTGATTCCGCTTCAGCTGTTATTTCTGAGAAAGAGATGAATAGACAGACAGGTCTTATCCTCAGGACACTCACCCATGATCAGCTACATGTCCCAGCCTTGTTCCTGGAGAGATAACCTCCTGTAGGTTTGAACTCCAACCCTGTTCCTGGAGAGATAGCCTCCTGTAGGTTTTAACTCCAACCCTGTTCCTGGAGAGATAACCTCCTGTAGGTTTTAACTCCAACCCTGTTCCTGGAGAGATAACCTCCTGTAGGTTTTAACTCCAACACATCCGTTTCCTGGAGAGATAACCTCCTGTAGGTTTTAACTCCAACCCTGTTCCTGGAGAGATAACCTCCTGTAGGTTTTAACTCCAACCCTGTTCCTGGAGAGATAACCTCCTGTAGGTTTGAACTCCAACCCTGTTCCTGGAGAGATAACCTCCTGTAGGTTGAAACTCCAACCCTGTTCCTGGAGATATACCTCCTGTAGGTTTTAACTCCAACCCTGTTCCTGGAGAGATAACCTCCTGTAGGTTTTAACTCCAACCCTGTCCTGGAGAGATAACCTCCTGTAGTTTTAACTCCACCTGTCCTGGAGAGATAACCTCCTGTAGGTTTAACTCCAACCCTTTCCTGGAGAGATAACCTCCTGTAGGTTTTAACTCCAACCCTGTTCCTGGAGAGCCACCCTCCTGTAGGTTTTAAATCCAACCCTGTTCCTGGAGAGATAACCTCCTGTAGGTTTTAACTCCAACCCTGTTCCTGGAGAAGCTACCCTCCTGTAGGTTTTAACTCCAGCCCTGTTCCTGGAGAGCTACCTCCTGTAGGTTTTAAACTCCAACCCTGTTCCTGGAGAAAACCCTCCTGTAGGTTTTAACTCCAACCCTGTTCCTGGAGAGATAACCTCCTGTAGGTTTTAACTCCACCCTGTTCCTGGAGAGAAACCCTCCTGTAGGTTTTAACTCCAACCCTGTTCCTGGAGAGAAACCCTCCTGTAGGTTTTAACTCCAACCCTGTTCCTGGAGAGAAACCTCCTGTAGGTTTTAACTCCAACCCTGTTCCTGGAGAGAAACCTTCCTGTAGGTGTTATCTCCAACCATGTTCCTGAGAGAAACCCTCCTGTAGGTTTTAACTCCAACCCTGTTCCTGGAGAGAAAACCCTCCTGTAGGTTTTAACTCCAACCCTGTTCCTGGAGAGAAACCTCCTGTAGGTTTAACTCCAACCCTTTCCTGGAGAGAACCCTCCTGTAGGTGTTATCTCCAACCCTGTTCCTGGAGAGAAACCCTCCTGTAGGTTTTAACTCCAACCCTGTTCCTGGAGAGAAAACCTCCTGTAGGTTTTCGCTCCAACCGCAGTTGTAACTAATCTGATTTATCTTATCAACCAGCTAATTATTAGAATCAGGTGAGCTAGATTAGGGTTGGAACGAAAACCCTACAAGACGGTAGCTCTACACAGCAGAGGGTTGGAGCCCTGCCCTAGACACATACTAGACCTTGAACAGAATATAGAACAGTTGAACAGAATATACGGCATTGAAAGTGCACAGAGATGCTTTGAGTATCATCAAGGAGACTGTGAGCATAACCTTTAGACTTGCATTCCAAAATGGCACCCTATTCCCTATGTAGTGCACTACTTTTGACCAGAACCCTATGTAGTGCACTACTTTTGACCAGAGACCCTATGTAGTGCACTTACTTTAAGACCAGAACCCTATGTAGTGCACTACTTTTGACCAGAACCCTATGTAGTACACTACTTTTGACCAGAACCCTATGTAGTGCACTACTTTTGACCAGAACCCTATGTAGTGCACTACTTTTGACCAGAACCCTATGTAGTGCGCTACATAGAGAATAAAGTGGAACATAACATTTATCATCCCATTTAAAGAACTAGGTTACAGCCTGGACTCTATGATGAGGCCTAATGATGTCATAAACGTGTAGAGGACAAGTATCTTCACCCATTATAAATCCATTAACACTTTACACCAGTCACCATGCCTGATACAGCCCAGAACAGTATGACTACTAGATGATGCCAATACAACTAAAGTAGTCCTCTCTGTAATACTTAATGGTGTATTGATGTACCTCTCCCTGCCGTGTAACTGACTAATCAATACATCTGAATGAGAAGTGAGGCGTCAACGCGACGACCCAGTTATGAAGAGATATCTCCTCATTAATGGCGAGGAGAGTGCATTCTGTTACACGGCTGGTAGTCTCTCTTGTTTTGGACGTTTCATCTGATGCGCTATGAACAGCTCTCAGTATWTCATCCTTCATCCTCGTCAGTATTTATTGTCTCTGTGGTGTCCTTATAAACACTGAACTCTGATCCTGATGTCTGACCATCTGGCCTGTGTGTCTGGCCCTTCGTGGAAGAGACATGGGGGACACGAACACATGGACACAGACAGAGCGAGAGAGAGAGCAATCAGAGGACATAGCGCTATGGGGACTGTGCCGCTGTGATTCTGCTCCAGGTGAAGACCCTAAAACAGCAGATGGTATGGATGCTAACAGGCCACAGTGAGACCTGGTCTCTGTCAGTCTGAAGTTAGTGTTATAAATACAGATGTGGTTGGTGTCGATCCGAGCCTCAGAGGAACGGGAAGAGGGTTCCTTCAGTGAGACAGTGCAGAACGTGAACAAGTGCAACTAGCAAAGAAATGCATTGGATTATCTAATTCATTGATTAGTCATCGCCGGAGTGTTTTCAGATGTCGCGTTCCGTTATCAGTCAAGGGACTGCTTTTAGTCGGGGTTTGGGGGGGGGGGGGGGGGGGGGTCGGTGGTCAGGAGTCACTTTCAGAAGAAGGGAAAAGAAAGACAATTAAAACTTTTACAAAAATAAAAAGATTTGTCACAATTAATGAACTTATATACACCACACTTAAACAGTGTAGTCAGAGAGGGAGGGAGGGAGGGAGGGAGGGGAGGGAGGGAGGGCCGCACAAACCCCATATTTATGTTTATTTATTTTCCCTTTTGTACTTTAACTATTTGCACATCGTTACAACACTGTGTATAGACATAATAGACATTTGTAATGTCTTCATTCTTTTGGAACTTCTGTGAGTATAATGTTTACTATTTCACTTGCTTTGGCAATGTTAACATATGTTTCCCATGCCAATAAAGCCCTTGATTTGCGAGAGAGAGGGTGGGTAGAGAGAGGGGAGTAGAGAGAGAGAGGGGAGTTAGAGCGGGGAAGAGGAGAGAGAGAGGGGGGAAGAAGAGGAGGGTAGGAGAGAGAGGGGGGCAGAGAGAGAGGGGTAGAGAGAAGAGAGGGGGGAAGAGAGGAGGAGGGGGAAGGAAGGAGAGAGAGGGGTGAGAAGGAGAGGGGGGAGAGAGAGGGGGAAAGAAGGGAGAGAGAGAGGAGAGAGAGGGGGCAGGAGAGAGGGGGAGAGAGAGCAGGGTAAGAGAGAGGGGTAGAGAGAGAGGGAAAGAGCGACAGGGGAAGGGAGGGAGGGTAGATAGAGGGGGGTTGAAGTGGGGTTGAGAGAGGGGAGAGAGAGTGAGGAGAGAGAGAGGAGAGAGAAGAGGGAGAAGAGAGAAAAGAGGGGGGGAGAGAGAGGGGGCTGTATAGAAGAGGGGTAGAGAGGGGGCGCAGAGAGAAGGGGTGGTAGAGAGGGGGGGTAGAGAGAGAGCCATGACAATGCTATAGCTGCAGCAGAAATCTGAGCTAAAAAGATGCTGATGAGAACAGTTAAGACAGAATGGAGAGAGCCTTACAATGGCATTGAATTAAGGGGACAGGAGACATTTTTTAATTTACAGGAGAATGAGGTAGCCAGCAGAACCAAAGTACAGAGAGTTTACTGATGAACGCAGTCTACTGATGCCGCTCACATGCTGTGGAAATATTAAACATAGAAGTAAAGTATACTGCGTTGTTGCAGTGTAAGTTTTGGGGACAGAGAGAAATTCATACGCTGCAATCTGTGAGCTACATAGTCAGCAGAATTATCAGAGCACTGTTCACACCGAGAGACAGAAGAGAAAGAAAGACATTGGCAGGAGACATTTGGTAACAGTTCTGTTCAAACTAAACACGCAAAGAGGAGCTGCACCATTTTTGTATGATGTAATGAGCAGCTGCATTGAACCCCGTGTCTCTCTCTCTCTCTCTCTCTCCTCTCTCTCTCTCTCTCTCTTCCTCTCTCTCATCTCTCTCTCTCTCGCTCCTCTCCGCTTCCCTCTTATCTCTCTCTCCCCTCTCGTCCCCTTCCTCTCTCTCTCCTCCTCCTCTCTCCTCCTACTCCCTCTCTCTCCTCTCCCTCTCACCTTTCTCCCATCTCCCTCTCTCTCTCTTCCTTCCTCTTCCTCCCCTCCTCCTCTTCGCCTTCTCTCCCTCTCATCCCCGCATCTCCTACTTCTCCTTACTATTCCTCTCCCTTTCTCCTGTCCCTCTGCAGATTCTATCTTCTTGCAAGAGAAGAAAGCCTGCAAATCTTGTTGAGCTCAGCGAGGATGGACACCATATATGAACGCTACATTAACATCTGGGGCGGGGGGTCTTCCAAACTCCCTGTTCATATGGAACTATTGTTTAGAACATGCAGTTGACATCACAATAGAGACATGACTCACAGTAGATCATTCTTAACCCGTCAGATCTTCTCTTTCCACACATACAACAAAATGTCAACTAATAATCATGATGCTACCTAAACAAACTACACTACAGTCATGCAGCATAGTATACTATAGATGGAGCGTATTCATATGCTACTGGAACGTCTGTGTAACGGCTTCATCCTCTTTTCGTCTGAGGAGGAGTAGGAAATATTCGGACCAATGTGCAGCGTGGTACGTATCCATAATAGCGTTTAATCAAAATGAATAAAAAATACAAAAAGAACAAGAGAAATAACAATGAAAACCGACACAGTCCCGAATGGTGCAAACACTGAACGGAAAACAACTTACCCACAACCCTAGTGGGAAAACAGGCTACCTAAGTATTATTCTCAATCAGAGACAATGATCCACACTGCCTCTTGATTGAGAACCATACTAGGCCAAACAACAGAAATATAACACACAGAACAAAAACATAGAAAAACAACATAGAATGCCCACCCCAACTCACCCCTGACCAAACTAAAATAAAGACATAAAAAAAGGAACTAAGGTCAGAAACGTGAAAGTCTGTCAACCAACACACAAACATAAGCAGTGCAGACTAGGTCTCTGTCCTTAATGGAACCTATTCACTACATAGTGTACTGTCGCATAAGCACCCTGATAAAACCTGTCTTTGTGCTTGTCTCCACCCCCCCACCAGGTGTCTCCCATTTGTCCCCATTACCCCCTGTGTATTTATACCTGTGTTTTCTGTTTGTCTGTTGCCAGTTCATCTTATCCCGTCAAGTCCCACCAGTGTGTTCTTGTGTTTCCTGTGTGCTAGTTTTTGTTTCTCCTAGTCTTCCCAGTTCTGACCTTTCTGCCTGTCCTGACCCTGATCCAGCCTGTCATCCTGTACCTTTCTGCCTGTCCTGACCCTGATCCAGCCTGTCATCCTGTACCTGCCTGACTCTTTGCCTGCCCTGACTTACCTTTTGTCTGCCCCTTTGTTCTATAATAAACTCTGAGACTCGTACTYCTGTGTCTGCATCTGGGTCTTAGCCTGAGTCTTGATACTGTACTACTTTGGACCAGGGCCCATCGATCCACACAACTTTAGGTAGACAGACCCCTGTTCAACCAAAACACATCCAAAGAGAAGCACCCTATTCCCTATATAGCGCACTGCTTTTGACCAGAGCCCTATTGGTATGAAGTGGACTAAAGCCTGTAGGAAATAAGATGCCATTTGGAATGTAGCCTGTCTCATATGAAAGGTGTGGCTGACTTTTCCAGGCTGCTAAGTCCCATTACAAGCCATCTGCTTCTCCAACTGATTGTTGTTGGCTGCTTGGATGAGGGGCGTGTCCTGCGTGCTTAGGTTGAGCCCTCAGTCACCAGCTTGCCATACTCACTTCTATTACTTTCAATGGTTTTCTGACTTGTTTTGTCTCCCTTGGTTGGAACTATTTATTTTTCTAACTGTAGATTCTATATTGAGCACTGCAGCAAAACACGGGCCATTTGTTTAAGATGAAAGCAGTTACTCTAAGAGCTGTGTGTGTGTCCGTGTGTGGTGTCTGGGTGTGGATAGCTTCCTATAGATAGATCCAAGTGTCTGCGTGAGGATAGCTTCCTATAGATAGGTCCAAGTGTCTGGGTGAGATAGCTTCTATAGATAGATCCAAGTGTCTGGGTGTGGATAGCTTTCCTATAGATAGATCCAAGTGTCTGGGTGTGGATAGCTTCCTATAGATAGATCCAAGTGTCTGGTGAGGATAGCTTCACATAGATAGGTCCAAGTGTCTGGCTGAGGATAGCTTCACATAGATAGATCCAAGTGTCTGGGTGAGGATAGCTGTCACATAGATAGGTCCAAGTCTGGGTGAGGATAGCTTCCTATAGATAGGTCCAAGTGTCTGGGTGAGGATAGCTTCTATAGCGATAGATCCAAGTGTCTGGGTGTGGATAGCTTCCTATAGATAGATCCAAGTGTCGGGGAGGATAGCTTCACATAGATAGATCCAAGTGTCTGGGTGAGGATAGCTTCACATAGATAGATCCAAGGTCTGGGTGTGGATAGCTTCACATAGATAGATCCAAGTGTCTGGGTGAGGATAGCTTCACATAGATAGATCCAAGTGTCTGGGTGAGGATAGCTTCACATAGATATATCCAAGTGTCTGGGTGTGGATAGCTTCACATAGATAGATCCAAGTGTCTGGGTGAGGATAGCTTCACATAGATAGATCCAAGTGTCTGGGTCAGGATAGCTTCACATAGATAATCCAAGTGGAGGTTGTTTTGTCCTAATTTTCAGCTTTCAAAAAACACACCGTGGAATTTCTTCTGATGTAGATAGTCATTTGTTCTGAGAGGCAGAGAGAGAGAGAACCAGAGGTATATACTGCAGACTGTTATCTGTCTTGAGGTTATGTCCCAATTGGCAGCCTATTCCATATACAGTACAATTCAAAAGTTTGGACACACCCACTCACTCAAGGGTTTTTCTTTATTCTTGCTATTTATACATTGTAGAATAATAGTGAAAACATCAAAACTATGAAATAACACATATGGAATCATGTAGTAACCAAAAAAGTGTAATATTTGATATTCTTCAATGTAGCCACCCTTTGCCTTGATGACAGCTTTGCACACTCTTGGCATTCTCTCAACCATCTTCATGAGGTAGTCACCTGGAATGCATTGTAATTAACAGTGGGTGCTTGTTAAATGTTAATTTGTGAATTTCTTTCCTTCTTAATGTGTTTTGAGCGCAATCAGTTTGGTTGGAACAAGGTATGGGTGGTATACAGAAGAATAGCCCTATTTGGTAAAAGACCAAGTCCAATATTATGGCAAGAACAGCTCAAATAAGCAAAGCAGAAACGACAGTCCATTACTTTAAGACATGAAGGTCCGTCAATTCGGAAAATTTCAAGAACTTTGAAAGTTTCTTCAAGTGCAGTCGCAAAAACCATCAAGCGCTATAACAGGAAAGGAAGACCCAGAGTTACCTCTGCTGCAGAGGATAAGTTCATTCGAGTTACCAGCCTCAGATTGCAGCCCAAATAAATGCTTCACAGAATTGAAGTAACAGACTCATGTCAACTGTTCAGACGAGACTGCGTGAATCAGGCCTTCATGGTCGAATTGCTGCAAAGAAACCACTACTAAAGGACACCAATAAGAAGAAGAGACTTGCTTGGGCCAAGAAACAACGAGCAATGGACATTAGGACCGGTGGAAATCTGTCATTTGGTCTGATGATTCTAAATTTGAGATTTTTGGTTCCAACCGCAGTGTCTTTATGAGACGCAGAGTAGGTGAATGGATGATCTCTGCATGTGGTGTTCCACCTTGAAGCATGGAGTAGGAGGTGTGATGGTGTGGGGTGCTTTTCCTGGTGACACTGTCTGTGATTTATTTAGAATTCAAGCACTTAACCAGCATGGCTACCACAGCATTCTGCAGCGATACACCATCCCATCTGGTTTACACTTAGTGGGACTATCATTTGTTTTCAATAGGACAATAACCCAACACACCTTCAGGCTGTGTAAGGGGTATTTGACCAAGAAGGAGAGTGATGGAGTGCTGCATCAGATGACCTGGCCTCCACAATCCCCTGACCTCCAAAAATTGAGATGGTTTGGGTGAGTCAGACACAGAGTGAAGGAAAAGCAGCTAACAAGTGCTCAAATATTGTGGGGCTCCTTCAAGACTGTTGGAAAGCATTCCCAGGTGAAGCTGGTTGAGAGAATGCCAACATTGTGCAAAGCTGTTTATAACAAGGCAAAGGGTGGCTCTTTGAAGAATCTCAAATATATTTTGATTTGTTTAACACTTCTTTGGTTACTACTGATTCCATATGTGTTATTTCATAGTTTTTATGTCTTCACTTTTATTCTACAATGTAGAATATTAGTAAAAAAAAGAAAAAAACCATTGAATGAGAAGGTGTTATAAAACTTTTGACCGGTAGTGTAGATATATAGTGCACTATATTGGGAATTGGCCTTGGTTTAACCTTTCACAGTATTACAGTATGAGATGATCCCATGCTTCTGGACCCTTCATCTCTGTTTGAGGACAGCTGCTAAGCTGCTGCAGTACCACACGGGGAGCATTACCTTGTCACAAACATTGGAAACACTGTCTTTGCCTTCGCAAGTTTGCGGTCAAATAGTTGTGAACGATTACAATGTATATTTAGGGTTACATTGTTTTATTTGTGTTGCACACACACACACACACACACACACACACACACACACACACACACACACGCACGCACGCGCACACGCGCACACCACACACACAGGGTACACACGCACACACGCACGCACACACACGCACGCACCGACGACACGCACACACACACACCACACACACACACACCACACACAGAGACGCACACACACACACACACAGAGACGCAACACACAACACACACACACACACCAGAGACGCACACCGGAC
>NW_019943424.1:38183-44472 GCF_002910315.2 Salvelinus sp. IW2-2015 | reverse complement strand
GTTCCTATAGATAGATCCAAAGTGTCTGGGTGTGGATAGCTTCCTATAGATAGATCCAAGTGTCTGGGTAGGATAGCTTCACATAGATAGATCCAAGTGTCGGGGTGATAGCTTCCTATAGATAGATCCAAGTGTCTGGGTGAGGATAGCTTCACATAGATAGATCCAAGTGTCTGGGTGTGGATAGCTTCACATAATAGATCCAAGGGTCTGGGTGAGGATAGCTTCACATAGATAGATCCAAGTGTTCTGGGTGAGGATAGCTCACATAGATAGATCCAAGTGTCTGGTGTGGATAGCTTCCTATAGATAGATCCAAGTGTCTGGGTGAGGATAGCTTCCTATAGATAGATCCAAGTGTCTGGTGTGGATAGCTTCACATAGATAGATCCAAGTGTCTGGCGTGAGGATAGCTTCCTATAGATAGTCCAAGGTCTGGGTGTGGATAGCTTCACATAGATAGATCCAAGTGTCTGGGTGAGGATACCTCCTATAGGATAGTCCAAGTGTCTGGGTGAGGATAGCTTCACATATATAGATCCAAGTGTCTGGGTGAGGATAAGCTTCACATAGATAGATCCAAGTGTCTGGGTGAGATAGCTTCCTATAGATATATCCAAGTGTCTGGTGAGGATAGCTTCCTATAGATAGATCCAAGTGTCTGGGTGTGGATAGCTCCTATAGATAATCCAAGTGTCTGCGTGAGGATAGCTTCCTATAGATAGGTCCAAGTGTCTGGGTGAGGATAGCTTCTATAGATAGATCCAAGTGTCTGGGTGTGGATAGCTTCCTATAGATAGATCCAAGTGTTCTGGGTGTGGATAGCTTCCTATAGATAGATCCAAGTGTCTGGTGAGGATAGCTCACATAGATAGGTCCAAGTGTCTGGGTGAGGATAGCTTCACATAGGATAGATCCAAGTGTCTGGGTGAGGATAGCCTCACAAGATAGGTCCAGTGTCTGGGTGAGGATAGCTTCCTATAGATAGGGCCAAGTGTCTGGGTGAGGATAGCTCCTATAGGATAATCCAAGTGTCTGGGTGTGGATAGCTCCCTATAGATAGATCCAAGTGTCGGGTGAGGATAGCTTCACATAGATAGATCCAAGTGTCTGGGTGAGGATAGCTTCACATAGATAGATCCAAGTGTCTGGGTGTGGATAGCTTCACATAGATAGATCCAAGTGTCTGGGTGAGGATAGCTTCACATAGATAGATCCAAGTGTCTGGGTGAGGATAGCTTCACATAGATATATCCAAGTGTCTGGGTGTGGATAGCTTCACATAGATAGATCCAAGTGTCTGGTGAGGATAGCTTCACATAGATAGATCCAAGTGTCTGGGTCAGGATAGCTTCACAAGATAATCCAAGTGGAGGTTGTTTTGTCCTTAATTTTCAGCTTTCAAAAACACACCGTGGAATTTCTTCTGATGTAGATAGTCATTTGTTCTGAGAGGCAGAGAGAGAGAGAACCAGAGGTATATACTGCAGACTGTTATCTGTCTTAGGTTATGTCCCAATTGGCAGCCTACTTCATATACAGGACAATTCAAAAGTTTGACACACCCACTCACTCAAGGGTTTTTTTTATTCTTGCTATTTATACATTGTAGAATAATAGTGAAAACATCAAAACTATGAAAAACACATATGGAATCATGTAGTAACCAAAAAAAGTGTATATATATTGATATTCTTCAATGTAGCCACCCTTTGCCTTGATGACAGCTTTGCACACTTCTTGGCATTCTCTCAACCATCTTACTAGGTAGTCACCTGGAATGCATTAATTTAACAGTGGTGCCTTGTTAAATGTTAATTTTGTGAATTTCTTTCCTTCTTAATGTGTTTGAGCCAATCAGTTTGGTTGGAACAAGGTATGGTGGTTATACAGAGAATAGCCCTATTTGGTAAAAGACCAAGTCCAATATTATGGCAAGAACAGCTCAAATAAGAAAGCAGAAACGACAGTCCATTACTTTAAGAATGAAGGTCAGTCAATTCGGAAAATTTCAAAGAACTTTGAAAGTTTTCAAGTGCAGTCGCAAAAACCATCAAGCGCTATAACAGGAAAGGAAGACCCAGAGTTACCTCTGCTGCAGAGGATAAGTTCATTCGAGTTACCAGCCTCAGATTGCAGCCCAAATAAATGCTTCACAGAATTGAAGTAACAGACTCATGGCAACTGTTCAGACGAGACTGCGTGAATCAGGCCTTCATGGTCGAATTGCTGCAAAGAAACCACTACTAAAGGACACCAATTAGAAGAAGAGACTTGCTTGGGCCAAGAAACACGAGCAATGGACATTAGGACCGGTGGAAATCTGTCATTTGTCTGATGATTCTAAATTTGAGATTTTTGGTTCCAACCGCAGTGTCTTTATGAGACGCAGAGTAGGTGAATGGATGATCTCTGCATGGGTGGTTCCACCTTGAAGGAAGCTATCCACACCCAGACACTTGGATCTATCTATATGAAGCTATCCTCACCCAGACACTTGGATCTATCTATGTGAAGCTATCCACACCCAGACACTTGGATCTATCTATAGGAAGCTATCCACATCCAGACACTTGGATCTATCTATAGGAAGCTATCCACATCCAGACACTTGGATCTATCTATAGGAAGCTATCCTCACCCAGACACTTGGATCTATCTATACAGTTCCTTCAGAAACTTTTCAGACCCCTTGACTTTTCCAAATTTTGTTACGTGCAATGGAGATGCTGAGAGTCGATAAGCAGGTGAAACGTTTAATTAAACAACAAACATGGAATGAGACAACATAACAGTAGTGTCTACACATAAACACAGGAACAATACTGACTGGAGAAAGACCTAAGGGAGTGCCAGATTAAGGGGAATTAATAAGTGAGGTAATGGAGTCCAGGTGTGTCTGATGATGACGTGCAGGTGTGAGTAATGATTGATACCAGGTGTGAGAAATGATGGATCCCAGAACCGGTRATTAGTATACCGGCGACGTTGAACTCTGGAGGGGAGATGTGGGAGTAGACATGACAGTATTCCCCTCGCCCCCGACTCGCGACCCCAGCCGCAGGACGACGAYGACCAGAGGGATGGCCCCGAGGACAAGGAGCAGGCTGGTCCGGGCAACGAAGGTGGACATCACGGATGATGTTGGGATCCAGAATGTCCTCCACCAGAACCCAACACCGCTCCTCTGGCCATACCCCTGGCAGTCCACCAGGTACTGGAGCCGACCCCCACGACAGCATAGGCCGGACCCCCCACAATGTCCGGGGGGGGAGGAGGGGTGTCGTGGGGGACAACATCAGCTAGGGGACCAGGAACCACTGGCCTGAGAAGGGAGACATGAAAAGAAGATGAGAGACGGTAGGGAAGCTGCAACCTATACGTCACCTCGTTGACCCTCCGGAGAACCTTGAACGGCCCCACAAACCGGGGACTCAGCTTCTTGCAGGGCAGGCGGAGTGGGAAGTTCCTGGTAGAGAGCCAGACCCAATCCCCAGGGTGGTACATGGGGGGGGGGGGGTCGTACAGCAGTGGTGGTCTGCCTGCTCCTTTTGACGGTGGACGGCGCGCTGGAGTCTCACTTGAGCATCGCTCTACACTTCTTCTAAGCGCCTGAACCAATCATTAACCGCAGGCGCTTCTGTCTGGCCCAGGGACGGGATATAAGGAGCTTGGAGCATTTGACGAGACATGAGCACCCCAAATCTCCGGGTTGTGTTATTGCGTGTGCATATTGTCTGTTTCTATTGTTTAGCTAGCCACACCCCACCCGTCCACACACATCAGACTCCGGTGCTGTTCACTTCTAAGAACCCCTTTCTGTCTGTTATTGAAGGCCCTGACTTACTCGCACTAGTGGATATGCAATTGAACTGGGGATCGTGAGCTGAGTTACCCTAAGAAGGGGATACCCGTGAATTGGGGGCCATGGTCAGATAAGACAGAAAAGTGGCCATCAATGTCACGAGAAGAACCATATATAGATCACCAGACCTTTCTTAACGGCCTAGAGACTGAAAATAACGTAATCGCCTTTTCACACTAACGTGCAACAAATTGGATAAAAGACAATTTACCTCAGCGCCTGGAGAGCAGTAGGGAGACCAGAAAGAGGGATTAACTTCTTGAGCCTATGGGGGGTGCTATTTCGATCTTGGAAAAATGAGTTCCCAATTAAACTGCCTCGTACTCAATTCATGCTCGTACAATATGCATATTATTATTACTATTGGATAGAAAACACTCTCTAGTTTCTAAAACCGTTTGAATTATTTCTCTGAGTGAAACAGAACTCATTCTGCAGCAATTTCCTGTCAGGGAGTGAGATTTCAGAAATCGAGGTCCCTGTTTAGGGTCAGTTTATAAGTCCCATGCAAGCTATGGGGCTACATGCACTGCATACGCTTCCCTAGATGTCAGTAAGCGGTGAGAATTTTAATGGAGTCGATTGCGCGCAATCTCGCCTTATATAAGACCGTGGAACGGAAGGACCGTCCTTTTCAACAGTGCGCCTGGCGCATGAAGACATCACAATGGCGTCCTGCAAACGCTTTCGTTTTAGTAGTTCTATATCTCCGGTCATGTTTTTATTCGTTATAGGTGTTAAGACATCATAAGGTAGTTAATTTAAACCGCACTTATAGCAGTTTTAAGCAGTTTTAGCGATTTTCTGGGATTTCTTTGTCATGCGCTTTCACGAGGTGGACACCTCTCCCAGTTGGTGGCTATCGTTAGCTGCTATTTCGACCGGACAAGAGGACATCCTTCAACCCAAAGCCGATTGTTCTGGAGAAAGGACACCTTGCCCAAGATTCTGATGGAAGCTCAGCTAATAGTAAGCAGTCTTTTATGCTGTTAATTCGTACTTATGTTGACAAATGTCAAATATATTTCCGCCATGAATTATGGTGCGGTCTCGCTTTGGCGCACGCTGTATTGCGCAGTAAGGTTAATTTTAAAAATCTAACACAGCGATTGCATTAAGAACTAATTTATCTTTCATTTGCTGTCCAACTTGTATTTTTTAGTCAAGTTTTGAATAGTTTTCGATTAGATTAGGTGCCTCTCCAAGATGGCGCCGGACAGATTGCTTGAATTTTTGGCCACTAATCCATTGTATAACCACGATTTGTGCCGCTAAATATGCACATTTTCGAACAACCTCTATATGCATTGTGTAATTATGATGTTAGGACTGTCATCTGAAGAATTCTGAGAAGGTTAGTGAAAAAATTAATATCTTTTGTGGTTTATACGTTATCGCTATTTTTGCCTGAATCAATGTATGCTATTGTGGTAAGCTAATATAACGCTATATTGTGTTTTCGCTGTAAAACACTTAGAAAATCTGAAATATTGTCTGGATTCACAAGATCTGTGTCTTTCAATTGCTGTACGCTGTGTATTTTTAAGAAATGTTTTATGATGAGTAATTAGGTAATACACGTTGCTCTCTGTAGTTATTCTAGTCGCTTTGGGGAGAGTTGTGATGGTGGCTGCAATGGTAAACTATGTTTATACCTGAAATATGCACATTTTTCTAACAAAACATATGCTATACAATAAATATGTTATCAGACTGTCATCTGATAAAGTTGTTTCTTGTTAGTGGCTATTTATATCTTTATTTGGTCGAATTTGTGATAGCTGCTGATGCCGTAAAAAAATGGTGGAGTAAGAAAAAGTGGTGTTTTTGCTAACGTGGTTAGCTAATAGATTTTACATATTGTGTCTTCCCTGTAAAACATTTTAAAAATCAGAAATGATGGCTGGATTCACAAGAAGTGTATCTTTCATTCTGGTGTCTTGGACTTGTGATTTATGATATTTTAGATGCTAGTATGTGACGCTATGCTAGGCTATGCTAGTAGCTTTTCTACTGATGGGGTGCTCCCGGATCCGGGTTTGGGAGGTGTTAGAGGTTAAACGACAGGATTTTGAAAAATCCTATCCACAACCACAAATGGTGGTGAAACCGTCAGAGGAGGGGAGATCAGTAACAAAGTCAATGGATAGATGGGACAGGACACTGAGGCATGGGAAGGGGAAGGACTTTCTCTGCTGTAGTATTCCAGGGGTATTTGGTTTGGACACATACAGAACAGGAGTTGACGTAGCAAGTGACGTCCTAGCGCCAAGGTTGGCCCACAGTACTTCTCAGACATTGTGTAGTGCGGGAAATACCTGGATGTCCAGCGACAACAGCTGTGTGTGCCCAGGTCAGCAGCCTGTCCCTTATCCCGTTGAACCTTGTGAAGAAAAGGGTCAAAGGTCAACTCTTGGCCTTGGA
>NW_019943424.1:29471-37042 GCF_002910315.2 Salvelinus sp. IW2-2015 | reverse complement strand
CTGAAAACCAGAACACACTTCAAGGTGGTCAACCCAGTGACGTAGTGAGTTCTGGGCGTACTCCACCCATGGAAGGAGTCGAGCCCACTCTCCCTGCCGGTCCTGAACAGTGACTCCTCAGGAACCTCCCAGCTCCTGGTTCATCTCTCCACCTGCCTGTTAAACTGAGGCCGGTACCCGGAAGTGAGGTTGACCGTGACTCCGAGCTTCTCCATAAAGGGGTTCCATACCAGTGATGTGAATTGGGGGCCATGGTCAGAGACAATGTCCTCCGGAAGGCCATAATGCCAGAAGGCCTGCTGGAATAGTACCTCAGCGACCTGGGAGCAGTAGGGAGACCAGAAAGAGGGATTAACTTCTTGAGCTATGGGGGGTGCTATTTCGATCTTGGAAAAATGAGTTCCCAAATTAAACTGCCTCGTACTCAATTCATGCTCGTACAATATGCATATTATTATTACTATTGGATAGAAAACACTCTCTAGTTTCTAAAACCGTTTGAATTATTTCTCTGAGTGAAACAGAACTCATTCTGCAGCACATTTCCTGTCAGGGAGTGAGATTTCAGAAAATCGGGTCCCTGTTCTAGGTCAGTTTATAAGTCCCCATGCAAGCTATGGGGCTACATGCACTGCATACGCCTTCCTCTAGATGTCAGTAAGCGGTGAGAATTTTAATGGAGTCGATTGCGCAATCTCGGACCTTATATAAGACCGTGGAACGGAAGGACCGTCCTTTTCAACAGTGCGCCTGGCGCATGAAGACATCACAATGGCGTCCTGCAAACGCTTTCGTTTTAGTAGTTCTATATCTCCGGTCATGTTTTTATTCGTTATAGGTGTTAAGACATCATAAGGTAGTTAATTTAAACCGACTTATAGCAGTTTATAGCAGTTTATAGCGATTTTCTGGGATTTCTTTGTCATGCGCTTTCACGAGGTGGACACCTCTCCAGTTGGTGGCTATCGTTAGCTGCTATTTCGACCGGACAAGGAGGACATCCTTCAACCCAAGACGATTGTTCTGGAGAAAGGACACCTTGCCCAAGATTCTGATGGAAAGCTCAGCTAATAGTAAGCAGTCTTATGCTGTTAATTCGTACTTATGTTGACAAATGTCAAATAATATTTCCGCCATGAATTATGGTGCGGTCTCGCTTTGGCGCACGCTGTATTGCGCAGTAAGGTTAATTTTAAAATCTAACACAGCGCATTGCATTAAGAACTAATTTATCTTTCATTTGCTGTCCACTTGTATTTTTTAGTCAAGTTTATGAATAGTTTTCGATTAGATTAGGTGCCTCTCCAAGATGGCGCCGGACAGATTGCTTGAATTTTTGGCCACTAATCACATTGTATAACCACGATTTGTGCCGCTAAATATGCACTTTTCGAAAAAACTCTATATGCATTGTGTATATGATGTTATTAGGACTGTCATCTGAAGAATTCTGAGAAGGTTAGTGAAAAAATTAAATATCTTTTGGTGGTTTATACGTTATCGCTATTTTTGCCTGAATCAATGTATGCTATTGTGGTAAGCTAATATAACGCTATATTGTGTTTTCGCTGTAAAACACTTAGAAAATCTGAATATTGTCTGGATTCACAAGATCTGTGTCTTTCAATTGCTGTACGCTGTGTATTTTTAAAATGTTTTATGATGAGTAATTAGGTAATACACGTTGCTCTTTGTAGTTATTCTAGTCGCTTTGGGGAGAGTTGTGATGGTGGCTGCAATGGTAAACTATGATTTATACCTGAAATATGCACATTTTTCTAACAAAACATATGCTATACAATAAATATGTTATCAGACTGTCATCTGATAAAGTTGTTTCTTGGTTAGTGGCTATTTATATCTTTATTGGTCGAATTTGTGATAGCTGCTGATGCAGTAAAAAAATGGTGGAGTAAGAAAAAGTGGTGTCTTTTGCTAACGGTGGTTAGCTAATAGATTTTACATATTGTGTCTTCCCTGTAAAACATTTTAAAAATCAGAAATGATGGCTGGATTCACAAGAAGTGTATCTTTCATCTGGTGTCTTGGACTTGTGATTTAATGATATTTAGATGCTAGTATGTGACGCTATGCTAGGCTATGCTAGTAGCTTTTCTACTGATGGGGTGCTCCCGGATCCGGGTTTGGGAGGTGTTAGAGGTTAAACGACAGGATTTTGAAAATCTATCCACAACCACCAAAATGGTGGTGAAACCGTCAGAGGAGGGGAGATCAGTAACAAAGTCAATGGATAGATGGGACAGGGACACTGAGGCATGGGAAGGGGAAGGACTTTCTCTGCTGTAGTATTCCAGGGGTATTTGGTTTGGACACATACAGAACAGGAGTTGACGTAGCAAGTGACGTCCTACCGCCAAGGTTGGCCACCAGTACTTCTCAGCATTGTGTAGTGCGGGAAATACCTGGATGTCCAGCGACAACAGCTGTGTGTGCCCAGGTCAGCAGCCTGTCCCTTATCCCCGTTGAACCTTGTGAAGAAAAGGGTCAAAGGGCCAACTTGCTTGGAGCGGATTCAGCCTCCTCTGTATGTACTCCAGCGTCCGATGGGTCGGTGAGGATGGTTCCTTGGCGCCCTCCAGCAAGTGTCTCCACTCCTCTAATGCCAACTTCACCACCAGGAGTCTCGATCACCGACGTCGTAATCCTCTCTGCAGGGGACAGTTTCTTAGAGTAATATGCACACGGATACAATTTCTGTGGATTACCTGTCATTGAGACAGAACTGCCCCCACGCCCACTCTGAAGCGTCCACTCCACCACAAAGGATATCGTGAGACCTGGGCGTTTGAGCATAGAGCGGAGGTGAAACTTCCTTGAGTAGACGGAAGGCCTCATCGGCTGCTGGGCTCCACAAAAACTTGCGGGACCACCCTTGAGGAGAGGTGAGAGGGGCGGCGACGGGAGCTGACGTTCCTGATGAAACGACGGTAGAAGTTGGCAAACCCAAAAACCATTGTAACCCCTTTATGGTGGTTGGACTGGCCATGACCTGACTGCATCTACCTTCTTGTTGTCATCTCACTCCCTGCAGGCTGATTTGGCAGCCTAAAGAAGGAGATAGCCCTGCGGATTCAGCCTCCTCTGTATGTACTCCAGCGTCCGATGGTCGGTGAGGATGGTTCGTTGGCGCCCTCCAGCAAGTGTCTCCACTCCTCTAATGCCAACTTCACCACCAGGAGCTCTCGATCACCGATGTCGTAATTCCTCTCTGCAGGGGACAGTTTCTTAGAGTAATATGCACACGGATACAATTTCTGTGGATTACCCTGTCATTGAGACAGAACTGCCCCCACGCCCACCTCTGAAGCATCCACCTCCACCACAAAGGATATCGTGAGACCTGGGCGTTTGAGCAATAGAGCGGAGGTGAAACTTCTCTTGAGTAGACGGAAGGCCTCATCGGCTGCTGGSCTCCACAAAAACTTGYGGGGACCACCCTTGAGGAGAAAGGTGAGAGGGGCGGCGACGGAGCTGACGTTCCTGATGAAACGACGGTAGAAGTTGGCAAACCCCAAAAACCATTGTAACCCCTTTATGGTGGTTGGGACTGGCCATGACCTGACTGCATCTACCTTCTTGTTGTCCATCCTCACTCCCTGCAGGCTGATTTGGCAGCCTAAGAAGGAGATAGCCTTCTGATGAAATTGGCACTTYTCAGCCTTAACGAACAGGTGGTTAGCCAGGAGGCATTCCAGGACTGCTCGAACGTGAGTGATRTGATCCTCCAGGGTAGCCGAGTAGATCAGGATACCAGAATGTCATCGACATACACGACCACCTGGCGACCACGACCACCTGGCGTAAACAATGCCTGGAACATTGACGGAGCATTAGCTAAGCCATCACGAAGTCACGAAGTATTAGTAGTGGCCAGACATCATGCTAAACGCAGCCTTCCATTCATCCCCCTCCCGGATGTGGATGAGATTGTATGCATTTCGCAGATCCAGTTTGGTAAGGAAACGAGCCCCGTGGCGCTGTTCGATGGCTGACGGCAACAACGGGAGAGGGTAACGGTACTTTGTGGTGATTTCATTGAGTCCTCTGTAATCAATACATGAACTTAACCCTCCATCCTTCTTGGCCACGAAGAAAAGAAAAGCCAAAGCAGGAGAAGTGGACGTGCGGATGAAACCTTGTTGGAGCACCTCTTGGATGTATGGCCTGTCTCTCAGCCACCGACAAAGGGTAGATGCATCTACGCGGAGGCGCAGGCCCTGCCAGCAGGTCGATGGCACAGTCCCAGGGGTGACGAGGAGGAAGACAGGTGGCGCGGGTCTCGGAGAATACCTCCCGCAGGTCCTGGTATACCTCCGGGATGTTGGGCTGAMGGGCAACCAAASGAMTCTCAACCGACGTGGATCCACAGGGGATGGGGAAGCAGGTCCGCTGGTATTCGGGTGACCAGTCTGTTATTCTCATCATCCGAGGATGATCTTGTGANTCAACCGACGTGGATCCACAGGGGATGGGGAAGCAGGTCCGCTGGTATTCGGGTGACCAGTCTGTTATTCTCATCATCCGAGGATGATCTTGTGACCTGGTGCACTGATGATGAAGAAGGGGATGTTCTCCTGATGAATGGACTCCATGGTGAGTGGTTGGGTGATGTGTGGGATGGTTCTGGATCCTAGTGGCCGATTTTAGAGGGCTTGAACCGGGAAAGGAGAGGAGAGCGGGTACGAGATGATGTTAAGAGAGGAGGAAAGGGTCTGGTCAATAAAGTTTCCCACGGCACCATAATCCACTAATGCTGTAGACACAGTACATGAAGGACAGTCAACTAGTGTGATGGACACCAAAAAGAGTTTAGCAGAAAGTGATGAAAGATGGAATACTCACTCCTGCCCCAGGAGGTGGAAGATCACTTGACCGTCCCTCTGCTCTTGTGGATCCCAGATTAGGAAGTGACCACAATACAGACAGCCCCAGCTGTCTCCGTCTGCATCGCTCCGCCACGGGGAGGCGTGTGGCCTCTACCTCCATGGGTTCAGGCACTGATCCAGAGTGTTCACTGAGGGAGGAAGAGAAGCGATGAGAGTACCGACGCTCCCGAAGCAGGTTATCCAGACGGATGGCCATCGCAATGAGTGCGTCCAAGGAGAGGTTGTCGTCTCGACAGGCCAGTTCCGTCTGGATCACCTCGCGCAGACCTCTTCTGAATATTGTACGAAGCGACAGCTCGTTCCATCCGCTGGATGCTGCTCACCTTCCGGACAGTTCCGGAAGGTGAGCGGGTACTCGGCAGCCGCCTGGTCCCCCTGCCGTAGTTGGAATAGACGCTCATCCCCCTCTCTGCCCTCCTGAGTAATGATTGATGCCAGGTGTGAGTAATGATGGATCCCAGGACCGGTGGTTAGTATACGAGCGACGTCGGAGGGGAGGAGCTGGAGTAGACGTGACATTACGTTACAGCCTTACTCTAAAATGGATTAAATAAATACAAATCTGCAGCAATCTACACACAATACCCCATAATGACAAAGCAAAAACAGTTTTTTTGAAATGTTACTACATTTATTTAAAATAGAAAACAGAAATACCTTATTTACATAAGTATTCAGACCCTTTAATGTGAGACACATATTGAGCTCAGGTGCATCCTGTTTCCATTGATCATCCTTGAGATGTTTCTACAACTTGATTGGAGTCCACCTGTGGTAAATTCAGTTGATTGGACATGATTTGGAAAGGCACACAATTGTCAATAAAAGGTCCCACAGTTGACAGTGCATGTCACAGCAAAAACCCAAGCCTTGAGGTCAAAGGAATTGTCCATAGAGCTCCGAGACAGGATTGTTTCGAGGCACAGATCTGGGGAAGGGTACCCCAAAAAATTCTGCAGCATTCACCCAAGAACACAGCGGCCTCCATCATTCTTAAATGGAAGAAGTTTGGAACCACCAACACTCTTCCTAGAGCTGGCCGACGGAAAAACTTCACACTCCACCAATCAACTTCAGTTAAAATGGCTACCATCCCAACTTCATTCAAGGCTTCAATAGCCACTCCGTGTGATACGGCTGACCCGATAACACTGGAGATCCTTGTCAGAGAGCTGGCGAAATCACGGAAAAGTTTGGCAGAAGAACTCCCCGAATTGCTGAATAACTCACTGGCGGCTGCTCTGGCTCCAATTCAGGCAGCCGTGGAAAACAAAAGGCAGCAGAACTCACCAAATTACTGAATAACTCACTGGCGGTGGCTCTGGCTCCAATTCAGGCAACCATGGAAACTATAAGGGGTTCTGTGGCATCTCACACTACCACACTGGCAGAAGTTGAGGCCGGGCTGTCGGGCCACAGCGACCAACTCACTACGCTGGAAAGTAGGGTTGACGATGTGGCTGCCACCAACAGGTCTCTGCAGCTACAAGTGGAAGATTTGATTTCACGTTCAAAACGGCAGAATATCCGCGTGATTGGACTGCCAGTTCATGGCGGAGCTGTTCAAGGAGGTTTTGGGCGATAAGGCTTTTCCCAATCTTCCTGAACTCAATAGAGCCCACCGCAGCCTTGCACCGAAACCTCACCCAGGCGGCTGACCGCGTCCCATCATAGCGTGGTTCCATCGATACAAAGAAAGGAGCTCGTCCTTCGGTGGGCAAGGGAACATGGCTACATCACTTTCCAAGGATTTCAGTTCTAGCCTGGCGAAGAAACGGGCCGCATTCAATGACATCAAGTCCACTCTGTACAAGAAGGGAATCCGCTTTGGTCTAGACCTGCTGTTTTCAACTCTTAATGATTGGCTATGAAAAGCCAACTGACATTTATTCCTGATTATTATTTGACCATGCTTGTCATTTTGAACATTTTGAAAATCTTGGCTCTCTCTAATTTTCTCCTTCTCTCTTTCTTTTCTCTCTCTCGGAGGACCTGAGCCCTAGGACCATACGTCAGGACTACCGGGCATGATGACTCCTTGCTGTCCCCAGTCCACCTGGCCTTGCTGCTATTTCCAGTTTCAACTGTTCTGCCTGCGGTTATGGAACCGCCACCTGTCCCAGACCTGCTGTTTTCAACTCTTAATGATCGGCTATGAAAAGCCAACTGAAAATTATTCATGATTATTATTTGACCATGCTTGTCACTTATGAACATTTTGAACATCTTGGCATAGTTCTGTTATAATCTCCACCCGGCACAGCCAGAAGAGGACTGGCCACCCCTCATAGCCTGGTTCCTCGCTAGGTTTCTTCCTAGGTTTTGCCTGTTCTATGGAGTTTTTCCTAGCCACGTGCTTCTACACCTGCATTGCTTGCTGTTTGGGGTTTTAGGCTGGGTTTCTGTACAGCACTTCGAGATATTAGCTGATGTACGAAGGGCTATATAAAATAAACTTGATTGATTGATTGAGAAGGGCTCTAGGCTTGATGAACATGAGAAAAGTAGGAGTTTTGTGAGTGAGAGGGCTCTAGGCTTGATGAACATGAGAAAAGTAGGAGTTTTGTGACCGGGTGGAGGAAACGCCATGAATCAACAAACCCATTTGGGTCATGAATGTGAAAGAGCTTTTGCCATCCCGGAAGGAATACATGTTCTGGGATT
>NW_019943424.1:24882-28773 GCF_002910315.2 Salvelinus sp. IW2-2015 | reverse complement strand
TCTACTGCTCAACGTTGCTGACCATATAGTCCAATGTAAAGTCTGTCTACATGAATAAGAAGCTATCGATCCCAGAGCACAAGGATATGTCTATAGGCATACTTGCTCTGTATCCCGTAAAGTGGTATTCTGTCATATTTTTCTCAAATCTATTCAAGGTCTTGCACAGAATTCACTACACCAAAGAAAAACATAGTAAATTCCTCCCATACACGAATGACACGTGATAGATGTTCATTCACACCGGACCACCTGACCACACCCATATGTTTTATTCGTGCTCTAAGCTGTCTGAGTATTGGTGTAAGAGSTGCGTAACTGGCTGCAGGGATGTCAGGCGCAGGAGAGCAGAACTGGGTAATAACCRGAGCAGTTTAATGAGGCAAAACCGACGGCACCCAGAACAACAMAATATGGGTTGAAATAACCCGGAGCAAACCAGTCTATAATGCACATACACTTTACAACAAACAATTCCACACACAGACATGGGGGGGAACAGAGGGTTATATACACGTCACGTAATGAGGGAATGAAAACCAGGTGTGTGGGAAAACAAGACCAAACAAATGGAAAATGAAAGGTGGATCGGCGATGGCTAGAAGACCGGTGACGTCGACTGCCGAACGCCACCCGAACAAGGAGAGTAAACGACTTCGGCGGAAGTCATGACAATTGGTCATCCTTTTTTAATACTCTTTCTAAAATTSTAGATGTTGACCTGCAGCCTTGTCCTCTGATAGCTATATTTGGAGTTCCATCTTTGTTGCCTAGTCTCACTAAAAGTGAAGCGGACGTTGTAGCGTTTCCTTCCCTTTTAGCCTGCCGGCAGATCTTGCTTAGCTGGAAACCCTTCAAACCCCCCACTTTATCATCCTGGTTGAAAGATCTAATGTMTTTTCTACACTTAGAAAAAATTAAATATACTTTGAGAGACTGTACTTTTAACTTTTTCTTGAGATGGCAGCATTTAATTTCCTTTTTTGAACAGTTGCCTATTGATTAGGAGAATGAATTTCGGCCAACAGGGGATAAGGGGGGGCGTGGGAGTGAAGGGATAGTATGTTGTGATATTTTCTATCTATTTTTGTGCATGTGTATTTGTCATCTGTGGATCTGTTGGGGCGGTATGGAATTGGAGTGGGTCTAGGGTTTCCGGGATGATGGTGTTGATGTGAGTCATGACTAGCATTTCAAAGCACTTCCTGGCTACCAGACCTGCCGCCTGTCTGGGTGTGGATAGCTTCCTACAGTGCCTTCGGAAAGTATTCTAAATGGTAAAGAATGGTTGATTGAATTATCAGATTTTATGACATCAGAAGTTTATTTTATTACATCAGCAGGTTCCTTCTTCACACACTCATCAATTTACTCTTTGATTCCATGTGAAATCCGCTGAAATGATCTAGTGGTATTTATTAGTATTCTGTAGAATAAATCCCCTTGCCTTGTCAGTATCCTGCCGAAGGTTTAGACAGCAAGATGTTATCTCCACTCTTCTCTTTGAACATCCCACAGCGTTTCGCAGGCAGGTCTACCTCAAACTGTGGGTTGTGTCCCAAATATATATATATTAAATAAAAAAATATTGGACATATAAAGAAATACAAATTACAAATTGAAACAGATACGTCCTTTTATCCCCTATACTTATTGAAACACCTCCTCCCATTAACAACAAAAGCAGTATACATACAAAAATCAAATAAATGTACACATACAATTTGAAATAATGATATATAAATATACATATTTTGTGCATGTTTATCACTACCGTTCAAAAGTTTGTGGTCACTTTGAAATGTCCTTGTTTTTGAAGGAAAAGCAGATTTTTTGTCCATTAAAATAACATAAATTGATCAGAATACAGTGTAGACATTGTTAATGTTGTACTGACTATTGTAGCTGGAAACGGCAGTTTTTGAATGTAATCTACATAGACCCATTATCAGCAACCATCACTCTGTGTTCCAATGGCACGTTGTGTTAGCTAATCCAAGTTCATCATTATAAAGGCTAATTGATCATTAGAAAACCCTTTTGCAATTATGTTAGCACAGCTGAAACTGTTGTCCTGATTAAAGAAGCAATAAAACTGCCTTCTTTAGACTAGTTGAGTCAGCATTGGTGGGTTTGATTACAGGCTCAAAATGCCCAGAACAAATACTTTCTTCTGAAACTCGTCAGTCTTTCTTTGTTCTGAGAAATTAATGCTATTCCATGTGAAAAAATTGCCAAGAAACTGAAGATCTCGTACAACGCTGTGTACTACTCCCTTCACAGAACATTGCAAACTATCTTTAACCAGGATAGAAAGAGGAGTGGGAGGCCCCGTTGCACAACTGAGGAAGAGGACACGTACATCAGAGTGTCTAGTTTGAGAAACAGAGCCTCACAGGTCGTCAACTGGAAGCTTCATTAAATAGTACCCACAAAACACCAGTCTCCACGTCAACAGTGAAGAGGTGACTATGGGATGCTGGTCTTCTAAGCAGGTTCCTCTGTCCAGTGTCTGTGTTCTTTTGCCCATATTATCTTTAATTTTTATTGTCCAGTCTGAGATATGGCTTTTTCTTTGCAACATATACTGTATATATGCACACAATACACATGCACAAAAATAGATAGAAAATATCACAACATACTATCCCTTCACTCCCACGCCCCCCTTATCCCCTGTTGGCCGAAATTCATTCTCCTAATCAATAGGCAACTGTTCAAAAAGGAAATTAAATGCTGCCATCTCAAGAAAAAGTTAAAAGTACAGTCTCTCAAAGTATATTTAATTTTTTCTAGTGTAGAAAAACATTAGATCTTTCAACCAGGATGATAAAGTGGGTTTGAAGGTTTCCAGCTAAGCAAGATCTGCCGGCAGGCTAAAAGGGAAGGAAACGCTACAACGTCCGCTTCACTTTTAGTGGACTAGGCAACAAAGATGGAACTCCAAATATAGCTATCAGAGGACAAGGCTGCAGGTCAACATTAATTTTAGAAAGAGTATTAAAAAGGATGACCAATTGTCATGACTTCCGCCGAAGTCGTTTACTCTCCTTGTTCGGGTGGCGTTCGGCAGTCGACGTCACGCGTCTTCTAGCCATCGCCGATCCACCTTCATTTTCCATTTGTTTGGTCTTGTTTTCCCACACACCTGGTTTCATTCCCTCATTACGTGACGTGTATATAACCCTCTTCCCCCCATGTCTGTGTGTGGAATTGTTTGTTGTAAAGTGTATGTGCATTATAGACTGGTTTGCTCCGGGTTATTTCAACCCATATTTTGTTGTTCTGGGTGCCGTCGGTTTTGCCTCATTAAACTGCTCGGTTATTACCCAGTTCTGCTCTCCTGCGCCTGACATCCCTGCAGCCAGTTACGCACTCTTACACCTAATACTCAGACAGCTTAGAGCACGAATAAACATTATGGGTGTGGTCAGGTGTGTCGGTGTGAATGAACATCTATCACGTGTCATTCGTGTATGGAGGAATTTACTATGTTTTTTTTGGTGTAGTGAATTCTGTGCAAGACCTTGAACTGATGATCTATCTGTAACGCTGACCATGATAGATGATGTAACTCTTTAGGGCCTGCCGCTTACTCCTTTCACACACATTTCTCGGTCATCTTTGTATCAGCACACTGGTCATCGCTTACAGTTCGGGCACATCTTGGTCGTAACACGCTTCTCTTTCCATCGTTGGCAGTTCATTTGGCCTGCTTAATGCCATCCTCCCATCTGAATACATTGTCTTGTTAAAGCCTATGCCGCACCGAGTGTCATCTGTAAACCTTTTCCACCAAGTCATCTGTAAAGCGCTCATCCCACCAAGTCATCTGTAAGCCCTTTTCCCCACCAGTCATCTGTAAGGCCGTTTGGGTTGCAGCTTGGAGCC